>NW_024743381.1:0-10091 GCF_018991925.1 Homarus americanus | reverse complement strand
TACGATTGTATAGTAGGTCATCAATTCGGGAGGTGAGTGGGTGCAACAAACAAGAGCTAGTAACAAATAAATATATAAAGAATAAGTAAGTAAAGAAATAAATAAAATAAAAGAACATACAATAAAATAAAATAAAAATTTTTTTTACATGAAATAGGCATGCTGCAAACAAGAAATGAAGCCCAAACACACTCCATGTATGTCACTTTGCAGTGGGTGTAAAAGTACTCCACGCAGAATTTATTTATTTATTTATTATGTTTCGATTTAGTCCTGTTTCTACGCCAATAGAGAATGCAGATTATTATAATTTTATTTTTTTTATTTCACTCTCAATATATCACTGTCGGTAACTGTCTCTTTAACATGTAACTGTGGCTCCGATGGAGCCGATTAAGTTGTAGTAGTGGGATGGCGTGTTTGTTGTGCACAAGTAACCTCTTACTTGGAAGAGGTGTACTTGGTGACAGCCTTGGTGCCCTCAGACACGGCATGCTTGGCCAGTTCACCGGGCAGCAAGAGTCGGACAGCTGTCTGGATTTCACGACTTGTAATGGTGGAGCGTTTGTTGTAGTGCGCCAGGCGGGAAGCCTCGGCAGCGATGCGCTCGAAGATGTCGTTCACGAAAGAGTTCATGATGGACATAGCTTTGGAGGAGACTCCTGTGTCGGGGTGCACTTGCTTCAGTACCTTGTAGATGTAGATGCTGTAGCTTTCCTTCCTCCTGCGCTTCTTCTTCTTGTCACCCTTGGCAATGGCCTTCTGGGCCTTTCCAGCCTTCTTGGCAGCCTTTCCGGAAGTTTTGGGAGGCATGGCGGCACAGTTACTCGTGGCGCGGAGCGAGAGAATTGAAAACTGGCCCGACTAACTTTTCCTTATATACCGAGCGGGCCGCTCAGGATCAGACTGGCTGCAGCTACGGCTCTCTTACATTGGTTGGGTCCGCGAGACGGCCACCTGGCCTGATCCTGAGCTTGGTATAAAAGACCAAGGTGGCGGGCGGAAATTTAACTCCTATCACGAAAAGCAGCAGCAGCAACATGTCAGGACGCGGCAAGGGAGGCAAGGTGAAGGGCAAGTCAAAGTCCCGTTCTAGCAGGGCCGGACTCCAGTTCCCCGTGGGTAGGATCCACCGTCTCTTGCGTAAAGGCAACTATGCTGAGCGTGTTGGTGCGGGTGCACCTGTGTACCTTGCAGCCGTCATGGAGTACCTGGCAGCAGAAGTGCTCGAGCTGGCCGGTAACGCCGCCCGCGACAACAAGAAGACCCGCATTATCCCGCGTCATCTTCAGCTTGCCATTCGCAATGACGAGGAGCTGAACAAGCTCCTGTCTGGAGTCACCATTGCCCAAGGGGGTGTCCTTCCTAACATCCAAGCTGTGCTCCTCCCCAAGAAGACAGAGAAGAAATAAGAACCCAAGGTTCGTTCACACAAGACAACCTAACCAAACAGGCTCCTTTCGGAGCCACAGGATATCACTTAAAGAGAGAAATATACGACATCAACGTTTTGCAGGATAACACTCTGTGGAAATTGAGTGTAAATGTTTTAGAATGGTGTAGATGTGAAGGGCGGGTGTGGGGGCCTGGGGTGGGGGACTTAAACGGGACTTAGAAGGGCGCAAGAAGCAGCAGCAGCCAGGGAGGCGACCTTATTTTCAGTCAGGTTCATACACAAAGAAATACATCAGATTCATTGACAGTACAGTACACATTTACCAGTGTGGGCTAGCCAATTTGGGATAAAGAGCAAGAATGTAATGTCCTCAATGAAGTAATGACATAGTTCAAGATACAATAAGTGAGGTGGCCTGAAGTCTTTGACAGTGTCACATTCAATAATATAGTGCTTTAAAGGTGTATCACAAAGTTTACATGCTGAGTGTTCCGGTATGGGTACAGCGTGACTAACTTGCCAGATGTGTCTGTATCCTAACCTAATTCTGGCCACGACTACATCACACAGGCAGGCAGGCAGGAGCAAGTTGTTTGGACACTATTCCTAGCCCCCTTGGTCCCTGTTCACCTACTGTAGCAGTAAGTAGGTACCTGTTGTAAATCGAAATGTTGCCAATTCGTATTCAAGGAAAGTTGTTGGAGCTTCTAAACTTGAACTGACACAATCCGAGGAGTGGTGACCCGAGGATCACAGACACTATCTCTCCCACTACAAATCCCTTCCTAACCTCCTGCTCCTTCCTATGTCCTCCCAAAATTGAACCATGCTATCGCAAAGGTAATAATACAGGTAGAGACAACAACATATTTTCCTATTGTCTTATTATATATTAATAACAGAAACGCTGCCGCCATCCCGGAGGCTTTACATTGTCTCACTGTTCATTCCCTCCACAATTCTTCCTCTTACTTCTTCTTCTTCTTCTTCTTCTTCTTCTTCTTCTTCTTATTCTTCTTCTTCTTCTTCTTCTTCTTCTTCTTCTTCTTCTTCTTCTTCTTCTTCTTCTTCTTCTTCTTCTTCTTCTTCTTCTTCTTATTTATTATTTAATATTCTATTAGCTACTATTTATTTATTTATTTATTTATTTATTATTTATTCCATCAATACTTTATTAACGGTGTATGTAAGTTTCACCATGTTTTGCACTACAGCGGTAGAGCAAAGTATATTTTGTTAGCAATAAACCAAAAGCATATTTTATGGCCTAATCATCACCACATAGAACACCACCCATAAAGCATGATACTAGTAGACCACAAAAACTGCTATAAACCCCCAAAGCATATTTTATTGCCTAATCATCACTACATAGAACACCACTCATAAAGCATGATACTATTAGACCACAAACTGCTATAAACCCCAATAATATACTATACTAGTGACTCTAATTGTGTTACCCAATATTATACGAAATAATACTATAAAACATAATAATAAACACACTAATAGTGTATATTAGTTGAATGCACAATCTGATGAGAAGTCAAAAAAAAAAACAACAACATAACAATAACCTATAAAGAGTGTAGAGTATTTTTGTGCAAACTATTATACTATTAGATGGTCTAAGATAACTTTATGTGAAGGAAAAGGTGTGCTCTCCACTCAAACTTTCTTTTTATGAAATCTTCTACTCCACAGCTGAGCGGTACGCCCAATGGGAAACAAAACGTGGCACATAACACGCCGCCTGCCAGCTCTGGCTCGGTGAATAGGAATCAGTAATCGGGCGGAGTATAAACAACACCGCCGCCAATGTGCTCCTCCCATCTCTGAGGAAATCTGGCGGGCAACTTAGTATTATATTAGAATGTAATAATAATAACAATAATAATAATAATAATAATAATAATAATATTAATAATAATAATATTAATAATAATAACATGCAATTTCATTTAATAACACATACTAACAAAATAGTGTATAGCCTACTATACTTAACTATAATAGGTTAGGTTGCGTAGGAGGATCTAAAAAGTACAGTAGTATATACACACACACACAGACACACACACACACACACACACACACACACACACACACACACACACACACACACACACACACACACACACACACACACACACACATACATATAGACAACAAACTAAATTAGAAACCACACGTCAGTGAAGTTATCAAATCCTCCAGTTTCCGTCTCCACCTCCTACGCCGACTCAAGTCCCTCGGTGTTCCTGCACACGAGCTCCTCAGTGTTTACACAACATTCATACTTCCCAAGCTCACCTGGTCTTCCTCCCTAAATGCCACACAACGTAAACACCTAGAAAAAGTGCAAAAGAGGCCATGCAAGATTATTCTCTCCCCTTCCTACTCCACATATCAAGAAGCGCTCAACACACTGCCCGACCCTTTAGACTCTCACTGACCATCACCACGACCTCATCTGCCAATTTGGTAAGAAGCTTCTACACCGGCTCCTACTACCATCTGAGATCCCTAGTCCGAGAATTGCTCTTCGACACCACAACCGCATCCAGCCCATACGTGCACGAACTGATCGCTATAAGAACAGCCCAGTCCCAACCATTGTAAAAATTATCGATAACTTGTAATAAATCAGTGTACTCACTCCCAGTAAACACTACTCCTTGCACTGTCACTATGTTGAAATGAACTGTAGTTTGAGCTTTTCCCCAGCTAGTTATTATATGTCTTATTTGTGTCACTCATGTTACTTGTATATTATTTGTAATTCGTAACCCATTCCCCAAATATGTAACTGTATATTTTCAGTCTTCTGGCTGCCAAGCTCTTTCAATAAACCGTTAATTATTATTATTATTATTATTATTATTTATATGTTGGCCCATACCAACTCACCCCCCTGAACCCTCCTCCCCAGCCGACTATCAACAAGTTCTTGCCATAAGGTACTATCTCATTTGGCAAAGGAATGGAACCAGTGATGAATAGTGGTGAACAGTGCTTAACTCAGTGAAAAACAACTCGGCAGTTGAGTCTTACCCAAGCTAGCTAACCACCTTCACACAGTGAGGTCCCAGGTACCCAGTTATACTTCCCCTGAGACTCCACGATAGAGAGGCCTGGGACCACACCTCACCCACTTGAATGAGTGAGTCATGTCGACCACGTGGTGTCCCCAAGAGGCTACGACACCACGTAGTGAATGTTTTGCTACAGCATCATCATGTGAATTTCCTCATAACACCATCTGTGAGGTAACTGCTACATCATCAGGCCCCTCATAACGCCATCTGTGAGGGAGTTACTACACTACGTGTCTGGTGTTCAACATCTCACCTTACATGATCTACGCGTGCAAACATTAATCTGTATGTTCACTGTGTGCTCCTTCACCTTTCTCTAATGAGGGCTTTTGTTAAACCACCAATGTATGATGTACTAAGTCATTTGTGTCCAATGTATACTGTCGAAAAGCCCTTGTTTGGGGAAGGTAGGAGAGAGTAGTCGTCATTATTGTCCAAGCCACATTATTTATTTCTATATATAAGTAATGTAGGCTGGTTTTTAAATACCTCAATCCCCTAACGGTGCCGTTTGTATATTAAGAAATACCGAAGCCATACAGTACAACACCAGCCAATATGAAGTATCACTGTAACCGGCAACTGTTACTCACTCATACCTACATACATATATAGAGTCTTTACAGAATGATAGCAGACACGAGGAAGACGCACAACAAGAGGAGAAGAGTTAGAAGAAAATCAACTTCAAGCTAAGAAGAAGAATACCAAGACATTTCCTCCAAACAAGAAAACAACACACACAATCAAGCCGACCAAACACTGAGAAACCATGGCGGAACCCAACATGCACCGGACGCTTGACCTGACTCTATCCTGCCGCATCCAGGCGAGTTGTTGCTTAAAGTCCCTCACGCAAGCGCTGTTTAGCCACTGCACCTATTCTATCCTCCTAAAATTCACTTCAATCCCCCCCTGCCACTAGCATGTTATGTATGTATGTATGTATGTATGTATGTATGTATGTATGTATGTATGTATGAATGAATGCTAACTGCAACTTTGCGTATTAAAACTCATTACTCTTACCGAAGTAATATAGTGCGTGGTTATGTTATGTCATGTTAGGATAGATTATAAACTACATTGGGTTACATTTCGTGAGGTTCGGTGACGCTACAGGAAGTTAGGTGATGTACCTGGAGGTTAGGTGAATGTTGACTGACTGACTGACAATTATTAGGAAGTGGTTCCAACACGTTCACACACAACCTATACTCATACCACAAGTCCAGAATTAGAGAGGATCATGTTATTGGATATATTTTCAACGATTTACTCAGTGTCTAACCAACTCTTTAGCGATTTAAATGTGGACCTAAAATTAGGTCCGTATATTTGTTTGTCGTGGTGGTGGTGGTGGTGTGCGCCCGTCCATCAGGTTGATTAACCACCAAAACCATAAAGGGTGCGGCCCTGCCGTTTCAGGGCATACACCACATCCATGGCGGTGACGGTCTTCCTTTTTGCGTGCTCGGTGTAGGTGACGGCGTCACGGATGACGTTCTCCAGAAACATCTTGAGGACGCCGCGGGTCTCCTCGTAGATAAGGCCGGATATACGTTTAACACCTCCACGCCGAGCTAGACGACGAATGGCGGGCTTGGTGATACCCTGGATGTTGTCACGAAGCACCTTACGATGACGCTTGGCGCCACTCTTTCCAAGTCCCTTGCCTCCTTTGCCTCGTCCAGTCATGTTGTTGTGGTTGCTACTACAGGTGGTCCTGGTGTGGCTTCGCCCACGGTTTGGTGGGAGTAGGTGGCGTGCTGTGGACGCAGCGGTAGTATCGTTCATCCAAGGCCGTCCCTCCCTCTTGGAGGTGGGGCGTAGCTTGCGGATGACGCATGCGGCACTCGTGGCCAATGAGGTGGCCACTGAGGTGGAGAATGTCTGTATATAAGCCCGCCCGCCTGCCGGGCCGCCGCCACTCTAACCCGAAAGGCCCACACAGACCACATTCACCACCTACTCCGGGTCATCACACGATACCCACCACCCAGATAGCTTAGAAAGCATCCTCTCCCAGCAAGTGCGGACCCCAGTTCGGGGGGCGCGCCACTCCGAGGCTGACCACGTCCAAGAGTGGGGGCCGGTGGTAAGCGTCCACTGATCGGGGGTCCGCTCACACTTGCAACCTGCAGTATCCCTCCAATCTGCAGGTGGGACCACCTCCAATCCCAATCCGGTCTGGCTGCTCCTGGAGCTCCAGCCGAAACCACCAAACGGGCCGCCTATAGGCAAAGGCCCGTGTCGGACTACGGTCCGACAATCTATACAACAACAACAAACAACCGGGCCGCCCGTATTGACTATTTCGTCGTCGAGATGGCCCGTACTAAACAGACTGCCCGCAAGTCCACTGGAGGCAAGGCTCCACGGAAGCAGCTTGCCACCAAGGCAGCTCGCAAGTCCGCCCCAGCCACCGGTGGTGTCAAGAAGCCCCATCGTTACAGGCCCGGAACCGTCGCCCTTCGTCAGATCCGTCGTTACCAGAAGAGCACAGAGCTACTCATCAGGAAGCTGCCCTTCCAGCGCCTGGTGCGTGAGATCGCCCAGGATTTCAAGACTGACCTGCGCTTCCAGTCGTCTGCCGTCATGGCTCTGCAGGAAGCCTCTGAGGCTTACCTGGTGGGTCTTTTCGAGGACACCAACCTGTGTGCCATTCACGCCAAGCGCGTTACCATCATGCCCAAGGACATCCAGCTGGCCCGGCGCATCCGCGGAGAGCGTGCTTAAGTCCTCTTCCTTGGGGAAAAACCAAAAGCACAACAAAACCTACCAGACATCTATAACTCGGCCCTTCTCAGGGCCAAAGAACTGTTCTGAAGATAATTTTCATGACAATCTAAATGGTTGGTGGTCGGAGAGCGTTAATTTCGGTTACCCAAATCGCCTAACGGTAAGTTGGTAACATTCGTGGAGGTACGATTGTATAGTAGGTCATCAATTCGGGAGGTGGGTGGGTGCAACAAACAAGAGCTAGTAACAAATAAATATATAAAGAATAAGTAAGTAAATAAATAAATAAAATAAAAGAACATACAATAAAAAAAAAAAAAAAAAAATTGTTTACATGAAATAGGCGTGCTGCAAACAAGAAATGAAGCCCAAACACACTCCATGTATGTCACTTTTCAGTGGGTGTACAACTACTCCACGCAGAATTTATTTATTTATTTATTATGTTTCGATTTAGTCCGGTTTCTACGCCAATAGAGAATGCAGATTATTATAATTTTTTTTTTATTTATTTCCCTCTCAATATATCACTGTCGGTAACTGTCTCTTTAACATGTAACTGTGGCTCCGATGGAGCCGATTAAGTTGTAGTAGTGGGATGGCGTGTTTGTTGTGCACAAGTAACCTCTTACTTTGAAGAGGTGTACTTGGTGACAGCCTTGGTGCCCTCAGACACGGCATGCTTGGCCAGTTCACCGGGCAGCAAGAGTCGGACAGCTGTCTGGATTTCCCGACTTGTAATGGTGGAGCGTTTGTTGTAGTGCGCCAGGCGGGAAGCTTCGGCAGCGATGCGCTCGAAGATGTCGTTCACGAAAGAGTTCATGATGGACATAGCTTTGGAGGAGACTCCTGTGTCGGGGTGCACTTGCTTCAGTACCTTGTAGATGTAGATGATGTAGCTTTCCTTCCTCCTGCGCTTCTTCTTCTTGTCACCCTTGGCAATGGCCTTCTGGGCCTTTCCAGCCTTCTTGGCAGCCTTTCCGGAAGTTTTGGGAGGCATGGCGGCACAGTTACTCGTGGCGCGGAGCGAGAGAATTGAAAACTGGCCCGATTAACTTTTCCTTATATACCGAGCGGGCCGCTCAGGATCAGACTGGCTGCAGCTACGGCTCTCTTACATTGGTTGGGTCCGCGAGACGGCCACCTGGCCTGATCCTGAGCTTGGTATAAAAGACCAAGGTGGCGGGCGGAAATTTAACTCCTATCACGAAAAGCAGCAGCAGCAACATGTCAGGACGCGGCAAGGGAGGCAAAGTGAAGGGCAAGTCAAAGTCCCGTTCTAGCAGGGCCGGACTCCAGTTCCCCGTGGGTAGAATCCACCGTCTCTTGCGTAAGGGCAACTATGCTGAGCGCGTTGGTGCAGGTGCCCCTGTGTACCTTGCAGCCGCCATGGAGTACCTGGCAGCAGAAGTGCTCGAGCTGGCCGGTAACGCCGCCCGCGACAACAAGAAGACCCGCATTATCCCACGTCATCTTCAGCTTGCCATTCGCAATGACGAGGAGCTGAACAAGCTCCTGTCTGGAGTCACCATTGCCCAAGGGGGTGTCCTTCCTAACATCCAAGCTGTGCTCCTCCCCAAGAAGACAGAGAAGAAATAAGAACCCAAGGTTCGTTCACACAAGACAACCTAACCAAACAGGCTCCTTTCGGAGCCACAGGATATCACTTAAAGAGAGAAATATACGACATCAACGTTTTGCAGGATAACACTCTATTTTACGTCAAATTAGCATAGTCTTGTGGAAATAGAGTGAAATTGTTTGAGAATGGTGTAGATGTGAAGGGTTACTGCGGGGGCCTGGGGTGGGGGACTTAAACGGGACTTAGAAGGGCGCAGAAGCAGCAGCAGCAGCAAGGGAGGCGACCTTATTTTCACTCTGGTTCATTGACAGTACACATTTACCAGCAGCATACATTGGAGTCATATTGTAATTGTAGACTAATCAGTGTGGGCTAGCTAGCCAATTTGGGATAGAGAGCAAGAATGTAATGTCCTCAATGAAGTAATGACATAGTTCAAGATACAATAAGTGAGGTGGCCTGAAGTCTTTGACAGTGTCCCATTCAATAATATAGTGCTTTAAAGGTGTATCACCAAGTTTACATGCTGAGTGTTCCGGTATGGGTACAGCGTTACTAACTTGCCAGATGTGTCTGTATCCTAACCTAATTCTGGCCACGACTACATCACACAGGCAGGCAGGAGCAAGTTGTTTGGACACTATTCCTAGCCCCCTTGGTCCCTGTTCACCTACCTACTGTAGCAGTAAGTAGGTACCTGTTGTAAATCGAAAGGTTGCGAATTCGTATTCAGGGAAAGTTGTTGGAGCTTCTAAACTTGAACTGACACAATCCGAGGAGGGGTGACCCGAGGATCACAGACACTATCTCTCCCTTCCTAACCTCCTGCTCCTTCCTCTGTCCTCCCAAAATTGAACCATGCTATCGCAAAGGTAATAATACAGGTAGAGACAACAACATATTTTCCTATTGTCTTATTATATATTAATAACAGAAACGCTGCCGCCATCCCGGAGGCTTTACATTGTCTCACTGTTCATTCCCTCCACAATTCTTCCTCGTACTTCTTCTTCTTCTTCTTCTTCTTCTTCTTCTTCTTCTTCTTCTTCTTCTTCTTCTTCTTCTTCTTCTTCTTCTTCTTCTTCTTCTTCTTCTTCTTCTTCTTCTTCTTTTCTTCTTCTTTCTTCTTCTTCTTTTCTTTCTTCTTCTTCTTCTTCTTCTTCTTTTCTTCTTCTTCTTCTTTTCTTCTTCTTCTTCTTCTTCTTCTTCTTCTTCTTTTCTTTCTTCTTCTTCTTCTTCTTCTTCTTCTTCTTCTTCTTCTTCTTCTTCT
>NW_024743380.1:0-3908 GCF_018991925.1 Homarus americanus | reverse complement strand
ATCCCATATGTTATGTTATTCACTTTGCGCGTTCCTCACTTTCCGAGGACCCTCGGAGTTACATTAACGCGTAAAGTGAGGTTGACTGTACATTTTTTTATCTTGAGCAAAATATATGGCTTATATTTAAATTAATCTCTGTCTTGCAAGGATTTCAGCAATGCAAATTATATTATCCTAACTTTAGTCTGAGATATTATATAAAATTAACATAAAAATCACCAATCTTTTGTCTGGGAACACAAGGAGGTAGCCAGCCGATCATGGGAAGAGGGGGAGAACAGGGGGAGGGGGCGGAGGAGAGGTGACAGAGTTTCTTTATTTATTTGAGATAAGATTCTACAGTTGGAACTGAAGGCCTGCATGTTTATTTATCATTACTTAAGAGTGACTAAGCTCTTCTCATAATTTGCCAAACGACCTGGGTGAATATAACTTGCATTGCTGGATTCTTGTAAAATAGTAATTTATTTGAATACTGTACCTGTATAAACAAGCTATATTTGCAATTCAATTTCAATTGTTTATTCCTTGATAGAGGCGGGATCCTAGTGCTGTCACTTGGTACCCCTGTACCATAACAGAAGCAACTGGCCAGAGTCACAAGTATATACAGTCAGTACAATCATCCCTTGATTATCGCGCCTAATTGGGACCCGCCGATACTTAGTACAGAACCTATGGGATTTATTTTAATTGGTTCCAGGCACCCAAGACAACCCCAGTTTTCCCATTTCACGACCATTTAGACCCACTAAATATATATATATATATATATATATATATATATATATATATATATATATATATATATATATATATATATATATATATATATATATATATATATATATAGCTATAATTTGGCATTTTGCTTTGTAAATATAGGTATTTTAGAAAATCGCGTAATAAAATAACAGGGCTTATGGAGAAAATAGGGTTAGGTGCAGTTTCGAAATCGAAAAAATTTAGTAGTTAGCCTAACACAAAGGATAGCACAGTCTAAATAAATGTTACATTCATATCTAATAATGAAATCATATAAATTTAACACTTTACCTTGAAAAAATTTGAATGTAACTGATGGGGGAGAAAGGGTGATTTTGAGGTTGATAACATCAAGCTTCTCTTCAAGTGTTATATCCTTTCTTTACGATAATCCCGGGAATTCTATCATCAGAATGCTTTTTGGAGATATTCTTCTTTACCATATTCACAGTTAATACCACAAAATTGGAGAAATAGTAAGCAAAAATCGCGTTATAGCAAACAAGCGATCCGTTATACAAATATTGTTCGAATTCATAAATCGCGTTAGACAAATTCGCGTTATCAAAACACGCGTTATAGCAGAACTCACTGTATATATTTCATGTAAATCCACAATGAGCGTTGGATAAGATAAATCTTGATAAATCCTGCGGAAAATGGAAACAACGATGCCTTAACTGGTCTTTAAGACATCTTCAGAGCAACTGCTCTGAAGATATCTGAACAAAAATATATATATATATATATATATATATATATATATATATATATATATATATATATATATATATATATATATATATATATATATATATATATATATATATATATATATATATATATATATATATATATATATATATATATATATATATATATATATATATATATATATATGAACTTTCACTTAACACGGATTTTTTCCACATATCGCGGTGAGTGTCCAGCTCAGGCAGCTATTTTAGATTTGCCCCACCCTCTGACTGCCTGTTTTAGCTCATAAAATTCATACAAATTACCCGGCCAGAATATAATTTACATTGCTGGAAATTCTTATAATTTGGTGATCATTTTGAATATAAACATCATATTTTTTGCATTAACATACAAATTTTAGATAAAATTTTTTCTCAAATTAACTATGTTATCTTTTGTGCAAAATATATGACATTTATATTCAAAAATATTCTAGTCTTACAAGGAATCCAGCAATGTCAATTATATTATCCTAACTTTAGTTTGAGGTATTATTTATTAAAATTTAGTGGTTTATACTACAGTATTACCCGCCCTATGGCGGTTTTTCCATAGCGTTTATCATATATCTGTGATTGCCTCGCCAGAAACAGACTTTCACTTAACGCGGATTTTTTCCATATCACGCGGTGAGTGTCGGCTCGAGAAGCTATTTTTAGATTTGCCCCCCCTGCCTGACTGCCTGTTTTAGCTCATAAAATTCATACAAATTACCCGGCCAGAATATAATTTACATTGCTGGAATTCTTATAATTTGGTGATCATTTTGAATATAAACATCATATTTTTGCATTAGACATACAAATTTAGATAAAATTTTTCAAATTAACTATGTTATCTTTTGTGCAAAATATATATTTATATTCAAAATATTCTGGTCTTACAAGGAATCCAGCAATGTCAATTATATTATCCTAACTTAGTTTGAGGTATTTTTATTAAAATTTAGTGGTTATCCCACACATCTCCGGGATGGTTGGTGGGGGGTGGGGAGGAAGGACCGACCGACCATCTGTTACCCTGTGAAGAATTATTTTTTTTATTAACTGAAGATATTTGTTTTAGCTCATAAATTCATACAAATTATCCGGTCTGAATATAATTTACATTGCTGGAATTCTTATAATTTGATGATCATTTTGAATATAAACATCATATTTTTGCATTAGACATACAAATTTTAGATAAAAATTTTTCTCAAATTAACTATGTTATCTTTTGTGCAAAATATATGACATTTATATTCAAATATTCCTAGTCTTACAAGGAATCAGCAATGTCAATTATATTATCTAACTTTAATCTAGGTATTATTTAATACTAAATGTTAAAAACCCTGGAAAGGAGGATTGGTGGGGGTGGGGGTGGGGGGGAGGTTGGGACTGACGCGGTTGGAGAGGGGGTAGGCAAGGTGGGGTACTTTGATTGACAGATAGTGTTGTGAAGATTATTTTTTTTATTAACTGAAGATATTTGTTTTAGCTCATAAAATTCATACAAATTACCCGGTCAGAATATAATTTACATTGCTGGAATTCTTATAATTTGGTGATCATTTTGAATATAAACATCATATATTTTTCATTAAACATACAAATTTTAGATAAAATTTTCTCTAGGTAACTATATTTATCTTTTGTGCAAATATATGACATTTATATTCAAAATATTCCTGGTCTTACAAGGAATCAGCAATGTCAATTGTATTATCTAACTTTAGTTTGAGGTATTATTTATTAAAATTTAGTGGTTTTAAAAATTTCTCTGAGAGGAAGAGCCAGCGAGTGTAGTGTGAGAGAGGAGGGAGTTGAGTCCAATATTTGAATGGACATTAACTTGGCGACTGTATTTCTCTTAAGTATTAATTGTGCATGTACCATCATAAAATTAAGATGTTATTTTTACTACAACATAGGTATGTGCCTTCAAAGTGGAGTTTGGGGGTCAGGCGGTTTCTATTGGAATTAATCCCATATGTTCTGTTGTTCACTTAGCGGATTTCACTTAGCAGGCCCTCTGGGTTCAATTGGCCGCGTTAAGTGGGGTACAACTGTACAAAAGAAAATTATATAAAGTTAAATTTACCTGTACATGTGGTTTCTTCTCCAACACTTTCTATGAAGATATTTCATTCCATCCATCAATGGGTCCCAGCTTTCATAATGTGTGAGAAGTGAGACAGCAATAAAAGATGTCATCATGGGATTGCACCAATATAAATTAGCAGTGAATACTTGATGCCCTAGGCCAGATGTCCACAAACATTGTCAAGGGAATAGTTAAGCTCAAAGATAAAGTAGCCATCAATGATGAAGTAAGGAAGCATCCTGCAAAATAAAACACCTTCAATTCCCAAGTAATTCCAATGTAGGTCAAACAAT
>NW_024743379.1:0-11412 GCF_018991925.1 Homarus americanus | reverse complement strand
TTCTGGTCTCTCCAACACACAACACACTCCTGGTCTCTCCAACACAAACAACACCTCCTGGTCTCTCCAACACACAACACACACCCTGGTCTCTCTAACACAATACATTCTCCTGGTTTCTCCAACAAACACTCCTGGTCTCCAACACACAACACACCCCTGGTCTCTCCAACACACAACACACACTCCTGGTCTCCAACACACAACACATACTCCTGGTCTCTCCAACACACAACACACACTTGGATCTCCAACACAACACACACTCCTGGTCTCCAACACACAACACATACTCCTGGTCTCTCCATCACACAACACACACTCCTGGTCTCTCCAACACACAACACATATTCTGGTCTTCCAACACACAACACACACTCCTGGTCTCCAACACAACACACTCCTGGCTTCTCCAACACACAACACATACTTCTGGTCTTCCATCACACAACACACACCCTGGTCTCTCACAACACACAACACATACTCCTGGTCTCTCCAACACACAACACACACTCCTGGTCTCTCCAACACACAACACATACCCTGGTCTCTCCAACACACACAACACATACCCTGGTCTCTCCAACACACAACACACACTCTGGTCTCTCCAACACACAATACATACTCCTGGCTCTCCAACACACAACACACACTCTGGTCTCTCCAACACACAACACATACCCTGGTCTCTCCGACACACAACACACACCTTGGTCTCTCCAACACACAACACACACTCCTGGTCTCTCCAACACACAACACATATTCCTGGTCTCTTCCACACAACACACACTCCTGGTCTCCAACACACAACATACACTCCTGTCTCTCCAACACAACACATACCCCACTTCCAACACACACACTCCTGGTCTCCAACACACAACACATACCTGGTCTCCAACACACAACACACACCCCTGGTCTCTCCAACACACAACACACACTCCTCCACACACAACACATACCCCTGGTCTCCAACACACACAACACACCTGGTCTCCAACACACAACACACACCATGTCCCAACACACAACACATACCCGGTCTCTCCAACACACAAACACACACCCTGGTCTCCAACACACCACACACACTCCTGGTCTCCTCCAACACACAACAACACACACTCCTGGTCTCTCCAACACACACCCCTGGTCTCTCCACACACACCCTCTTCCAACACACAACAACACACACTCCTGGCTCTCCAACACACAACACACACACCCTGGTCTCCAACACACAACAACACACACCTGGTCTCAACACAACAACACACACTCTGGTCTCCCAACACAAACACACACACCTGGTCTCTCCAACACACAACAACACACACTCCTGGTCCCTCCAACACAACAACACACACCCTGTCTCCAACACACAACACATACTCCTGGTCCCAACACACAACAACACACACTCCTGGTCTCCAACACACAACAACACACCCTGGTCTCCAACACACAACACACACCCTGGTCTCTCCAACACACAAACAATACCCTGGTCTCCCAACACACAACACACACCCTGGTCTCTCCAACACACAACACATACCCTGGTCTCTCCAACACATACTCCTGGTCTCCAAAAACAACACACAATTCCTGGTCTCCAACACACAACACATACTCTGGTCCTCCACACAACACACTTTGTCCTCCAACACACAACACACACCCCTGGTCTCCAACACACAACACACACTCCTGGTCTCTCCAACACACAACACACACTGGTCTCAACACACAACACACCCGGTCTCTCCAACACACAACACATACTCCTGGCTCTCCAACACACAACACACACCCTGGTCTCTCCAACACACTACATACCCTTTCTCCATCACACAACACACACTCCTGGTCTCTCCAACACACAACACACACCCTGGTCTCTCCAACACACAACACACACCCTGGTCTCTAACACACAACACATACCCTGGTCCTCCAACACACAACACATACTCCTGGTCTCCTCAACACACAACACACACCCTGGTCCTCCAACACACAACACACACTCCTGGCTCTCCAACACACAACAACACATACCCTGGTCTCTCCAACACACAACACACACTCTGGTCTCTCCAACACACAACACACACTCCTGGTCTCTCCAACACACAACACACAATCCTGGTCTCTCCAACACACAACACACACCCTGGTCTCTCTCCAACACCACATACCCTGGTCTCTCCAACACACACACATTCCTGGCTCTCCAACACACAACACATACTCCTGGCTCTCCAACACACACACATACCCTGGTCTCTCCAACACACACACATAATCCTGGTCTCTCCAACACACAATACATACCCTGGCTCTCCAACACACACAACATACACCCTGGTCTCTCCAACACACAACACACACTCCTGGTCCTCCAACACACAACACATACCCTGGTCTCTCCAACACACAACACACACTCCTGGTCTCTCCAACACACAACACATACCCTGGCCTCCAACACACACAACACAACTCCTGGTCCTCCAACACACACAGTTTCTATTCTCCTAAACCTAAACTTTATCCAACTTGAACTGTTGCCTGAGTCCCGTCCTGCTCCGGATAGCTTTATAAGGAACTTTATCTATATGTGAGGTTGATTATCGCCAGAGGTGTGATAAGAACATAAGAACATAAGAAAATATGGAGTCTGCAATAGGCCGGTTGGCCTGTGCATGGCAGCTCCCGCACTTTCTACAAAGTTGCTAAGCTTATTCCACTCGTCCACCACCCTATTTGTGAACCAGTTTCTTCCTATCTCCCTCCTAAACCTAAACTTATCCAACTTGAATCCGTTGCTCCGAGTCCTGTCCTGCTCGGATATTATAAGAACTTTATCTATATCCCCTTTATTGATTCCTTTCACCCACTTAAATACTTCTATCATATCTCCCCGCACTCTTCGTCTTTTTAGGGAATGCAAGTTAAGTTTCTTTAACATATGCTGCTCACCTCCAGGTTCACGACTATTCATGTCAACTTCCTTGAAGTTTATTTGGCTAGCTATTTCCATATTCATCTATATATGATATGTTACCAGACTTGTAACAAGCTTTCATAACTGTTGTTTATTTTTCCTATTTGTTTATGCATTTCTTTGTTTATTATAGGTAAGTAGTGAACATAGATCCTTTAGAGGGTTACGATAATACACCTTGTCTTCCTTCCTCATATTCATCACAATGACTTATTTGCGAGTTCAGGTTTAATATTGTTATTTATTCACAACATTCCGATGGTCCCTAGAGGCCGCCCTTCTTCCCAGGTCGACATCTTAGTTAAATTATTTCAATTATCTTAATTCACCGCCGAAACAATCTTCTACCGGGGACTGTAATTGTTATTTATGACATGTGATATTTATTTCTACTTCCTCACTTCGTATACGCGTACAGTACCAGCATTATAAAAAAAAAGAACCTCCACTCGAACGATTACTAAACCTGTGTACCCCATAAACTGGCATCACTCACACAAGGTTCTCATACTGTATGTTTCTTAATCTAGTTTTTTAACACCTCAGACAATATATGTTTTCTTCCTTGTGTCTCATGTCCCCTTTTCCTCCCACTTTTGTAAACATTTTCTCAAACTATATCCTCCTTCTATGCCAAAGTTTCTTACTCGCCCATTTACATCCAATCAAAAAGCTCTATTTTTCCATTTGCTGTATTTTCATTGCCTATTTCCCATGAACTATAGATTTCTTCCCGATTATTCCTTACCTTTAATCATTTTATCTACCATACCAGTGATACGTGATCTGGTGGATATATACCATGTGCTCTTTCGATCATAGTCTTGATTGTGTTTAAGCCATGTGTACCTCTGTGTTTGTGTTCACGTATCTACTATCAGTATCCCAGAGACTCCACATCAACCAGTGGCTTCACCCTTCACTCTATCACCTATCCACCCATTCAGGTCACTTTGATTTACATTTGCAATTGCTTTCGTTTCTCTCTCGGAAGTTATTCTTGATTTCATCCTTCCTTTCCTTACATGGGGCAGACGACACATTTACACACAGTGCTAACCTTGAAGGTTCCAAGTGTTCCCTGAAGAATGCAGTGATGGGCAGGGAAACACCGGGTAACACTGAAGTCCGTTTATTAAAGGATAGGAGAAATACAAGTGGTGACTAGCGTGTGCCATGCACGGCCCACGAAGTCAGACTGAGACTGCCTTGCCATATGGCAGCCTCGGGGCAATGTTGCCACATAACACGTGCAGTGTTGCCACGTAATTATATACATAGATGCTACTCGGCACAGTAGCTTATATACAAAGTTGCTACTCGGCACAGTAGCTTGCGCAGTTTGGTTCCTTCTGTAAAATTCGCTATCCAGGGCTTACTTACCTACAAACAAACATATTTTACAAGCAATTCTCTCATTAATAGTCAAATTCCTGTCTACCGTATTCTCCCACGATAAACTTTAGACCTTGATCGCCGCTCCTGCTCCCACTGACCTTCAGATCTCGATTCACACGTCCTTTTTTACCCAAATTTCTATTTCGAGAGACATAAAACATTTACGTCACAATTTACTCTCTCACTTTTCACTTCCCTCTTGAGTTTTCCAAGGATGGCCACAGTAACCCCACCCATTTCCGAGATTCCGTTTGTTGTTATAGGGACCTAGGATATACCCAACGCAAATATACCTTCATATATCCACAACCATTTCTCACTTTCCACCACCCCTCTTATCACTCAACCGGGAGTATGTACGAGAACGTTCGTATGGAGTAGCTGGGGTTTAAATAACGTTTTGACATTTACTGACTTTCTGCAGAAGGGCTTATGTATCTTGCGGGTTGGAACCTTTCCTACTGGCTATGACGGTGGGTCCTCTCTCTCTCTCTCTCTCTCTCTCTCTCTCTCTCTCTCCTATACATGAAAAATAAGATCTTACTCATTTATAACCATAGAGATATTAAAAAAATAATAATAATCCCCTTTTCACAGGAGAGAGAGATGCCTTCAGTAATTGAACGACGATTACAGGTGTTCTATTACTTGTGTTTTTGTTTCGAGTCCGTCTACATATTTTCGCTATATAGTATTACTATTGTCATTATCATCATGAACCTCCACACAAATCACTGAGACGACACACACACAGTAGCGTTAATGGTCGATATTTTCTACTTCCTCTGTTGAAAAGATTAACTGATTATATTCAAGGTTCCTTCGTGTATCTCATTCTACCATCTCTCTTCTTCTTGATTCCTATCACTTGTCTCTTCCTCTTCTTCATTTTTTCCATGTTCAATTCTTCTCTCTCTCTCTCTTATGTTTACGCTTCCACCAGGACAAACTATTCCTCAGTTCATCTCGGCACATATCGTCTTTGGCTCTCCTATGTTCCCTTCTAAATCTTCTCACGTCCCCCAATTTTATTCCGTTGTGTGCCTGGTGAGGAGGGAAGAGACGTGTGGAGCTTGTGTCCAGCCTTTAGAAACAACCAGACAATTGTAACTTTCTTTTTCTCTTTTCGTCTTCGTAACTTTTTTCATTATATTGTTCTTTATTCTTTATAACTTTCCATCTGTATTATTTCTCTCTCTCTCTCTCTCTCTCTCTCTCTCTCTCTCTCTCTCTCTCTCTCTCTCTCTCCTACATGAAAAATAAGATCTTACTCATTTATAACCATAGAGATATTAAAAAAAATAATCCCCTTTTCACAGGAGAGAGAGATGCCTTCAGTTTTAATTGAACGACGATTACAGGTGTTCTATTACTTATGTTTTTGTTTCGAGTCCGTCTACATAATTTCGCTATATAGTAGAACCAGGAACACGACTACCCCGGCTCACAAAACTGTTAACGTCGTCTTATGGAGCCTCGGGGGTGATAAGGTTAATGAAGTGCCTTAAATACTCGTCAGCTAAATGAGGCAATTTATAGCAAGATAGGGCTGAGGCAGAGCATAGTTATCTTCATCCAGATAGTCATCACGTTATGTATATTATGCCATGATGAATTATATAAATACACTGGTGATGTTCACACCAATTTTGAATAATGGTATTTTGTATTTTTCTTTGGAAGGTAATATTGATAATTTTTCTCTCTCTTTTTTATCTTGGTCTGGTCCTCAGTATCACTCGTCAGTACTAGAGCGGCGCCCTGCTGTACAGAGAGGATTATATATTACAAAATACAATAATGAGGTGAATATTTTGTCTTCATTTCTGATTTATCAAATAATATGCGGACATTTCTACACAGGTTCAACATTGGAGGGAGGAAGTCTACTTCCCTCTGTCTTTATGTGGAAGTTTTATTCTTACAAACGAGAAAGTAACAGCACGTCTAATTAACACGCCAAAGACTTATTAGACAGTTGTGGTGCTTCTGTCCATCGGAAGTTTAAGGTTCCATCAGGCACCTGCACTTTGTAGGTGTTATCTCAGTCACTCAGTACTCCATCGTGTATATAACCATACTGTTTGAAGAGCTTTTGAAGAAGTGAGAGGGAGAGAGAAAAAACAAAAACAGACTAATAAACTAATAGTCAAATGCCGATAAAGTCTTGTCGTGAAGCCAGACTTTCTACACTGACCAAGACTTGAAGGGTAAGGTTCTTAGCACGATGGACTCAGACAACGAGGGAGTTTTCTGTCGCCGCTAAGAAACTTCTCTGGTTAGAAGTCGCTGATTTCTTAAAATGAATATATATATATATATATATATATATATATATATATATATATATATATATATATATATATATATATATATATATATATATATATATATATATATATATATATATATATATATATATATATATATATATATATATATATATATATATAATCTGTTACAGTATTATACAGTTAATGCTTTTTAATGACAAAAATTCTCAAAGCTAAACCAAAACGTTAAATCTTAATGTCATTCTAACATTTATGACCAAAATTAGTTTCAGAATATTTCTCTACTCTATATGTCTGAGAGAAAGTACTTTAATGTCTTCTGAAAGTGTTAGGAAATGATCAACGTATACTCCTTTAAGATTTTTCCTAAAGCTTTTAATTTAACTCTGCCTGTCTGTCAACGTGGCAAGTGGGCAATGTGATACAAGCTCACTGACGTTACCAGACTGAACCTACATCGGTCATCCTCTTGTTGTGCTCCTTCACCAGCTGCCCTTACTCAACACTCTGCTCTTGTACGATATTCCTTCCTATACAAGGTTATGTAAAGTTCTGCTGTCATACTTACACCCATACTCATGGTCATGTTTTCACCCTATAGACCCACCCTCTTACTCGATATACTTTCACACGTAATAAGGATAAAGTTACAAACATAAAGATTAGCACAATGACCTAACCTCTGGAACACACACACACATAGCCACAGTCCTCGCCACCACCAACACCAGATATCCACCTTATCACAACACTTCAGCATCACCAGTAATACACACCCTGTGTCTTGAGCCCGCATTCTTAACCTTCTGCCCACCACTTTAAAAACATTATCCTGCCCATTTGTCACTCTTCTCCGTCCCATATATAAAACAGCGTTCCTCTGACCCGCCGCAGCCAACCTCCGCTCACTGCCAATGTGTATTATCATCTACCATATCGCGTTTCTCTTTATCTGTTGTAGGTACAGTAGTTACTCTCATCTTAATCTTGTGTTGCCTTGAACAGTATGAGTGACGCCCTGCAGCGCCACCAGCCCCTCGTGTGGTGGTGAGAGCGGCCTCCTCAGTACCTGCCTCAGACATCTTCAGCAGCAGGAGCTGGAGCTCACCAAGATTTAATAGGAAGTACCTCTTTAAAGGCGTCTCATGGCCATGAGGTGGAGGAGGTGATTACCCTGGAGGATGTGTTGGGGGCGCTGGGTGTTCCCAGGATCGCGAGGAAGGTTGTTATATTGGCAGGAGTTCACAAACAGTGAAGAATTTTCTAACGTGCGGTACAAGGAATAAAGATTTACCAGGAATCTGAAGGGAAAGTTTTTTCGTGTAGATATTAGGACGCAGGTTATTTTTAAACTTTCTTAAAACAAATCTGAAATATTGGTTAAAATTAAGTTTTATTTTCAGTTTCTAAGATACGAATGCAAATCATTGTTTCTTGTGCAGTTTATGTCAATATTTCTTGGCATCTGTTTGGAAATTTAATGCCAGGTAAAGTATATTTATGCAAACAACACACACGCATCAAAATCTTCCATTATTTTGAAGACGCCATCTTCAGTATCTAATTCTTGTGTCTCCTCTTCAACAAATATATATTCTATCATTTTCTTCCTTCACAGTTTCCAATAATTATTTCTAGTGTATCAGTTCTTATTGTTATATCTTCATCACTCAGTCAACTTTATTTTCTTTCCTTTTCTCCCTCAACTTGTTATCCTCGTCTCTCTTCCACTTAGTCATCACTTTCTCTCTGCCTTTCCTCTCCCTTTATTCCCGCACATACAAACATTTCTCCAGGTCCACCAGCGACACATTTTTCTTGCTCTTCATCATTTATGACGGGCAAGATAGAGACTTTGATCCCGACTTTCTTCAGCAAATATAAAACACGGTGTCTGCATGTTTGTTTATCTGTCCGTTATATATGGTTACAGTTTGAGGATAGAGAGCTGAAAATTTGGCTTAGAGATGAACACGCACCTCCACTAGATATTATTAGCAGTTATTTTATTATTATTTTTTATGTAACTTAAACAAATTAAAACCTCAAAGAAAAACTGTCTCGGTAATGTTATCTTTTGAGAGAGACCGTATGATAATGTCAAATTGTTTATGAGGCAGTGCCAGTAGGATAAGTTATTTAGTCGAGGTGATGATGAAGGAGGCGGACCAAAAAACACAATCAGACGACGCCAGGTAGAAAAACACCCCGTGGAAAAATCGATATGATCACACAAGACTCGGGTAACTGTGAGACGTATTATGAACACTTAAAGACGAAAAAAAGCTATGCTCAAACTCTCTGAAGTCAGTAGACGAAAAGTTTAATAGCTTCAAAGAAAGAAAATATGTTTGTACTATGTCAAAGTTGAAGACAGGTGTATATAGAATAGGTAGTAGGTAGTAGGCAGCTACCAAACAGGGAGGTACTACCGCCTGGGAAGATATTGAAAGCATAATGTGTTGTGTAATGGTAGACCCTGCTGCTATATGGCATTGCAAAAATTGTGACCAAGTCCCAGGTTGCTGATTTGACTTTCTGCCTCATTTACACACAATTGCGGGGTCTCAATTGTTTCTCTTGCTATTGACAACACAACAAGCATATATCGTTTCTCACTAATGATCTTTTTTTTTAATTTCTTTATGGTTCCTTATTATTATTATTATTAATATTATTATTATTATTATTATTATTATTATTATTATTATTATTATTATTATTATTATTATTATTATTTATTATTATTATTATTGCAGTGTTTTTATTATTATTATTATTATTATTATTATTATTATTATTATTATTATTATTATTATTGTTACGTATTACGTTTTCGCCCCCCGGGCCCTGATGTGGGTCGGTGACCTGTGTTCGGGTGGGCTAATACCCATTAAAAAAAAAAAAAATAAAAAAGAGATAGACAAATAACTAAATAAAAATAGTAAAGTAAAAATTGATTCATTAAATATTTTCAGATCAAATTCCTGTTTACTTCCAGTCCCACGTCCAGCAATCCAGGTGTGTCCTTGAGACAGACACATCAGGTCACGAATCGTCTTCTCTCTGTCTTTCCCGTTGTTGTTTTCTCCCGTTCTGCTGAGGCGCCAGAAATGTCAGGTTGTCGTTTACTATTAACTACCAGGAGATGATGTGTCACAGGACCAAATGAATATAATATTAATTTTTTGTTTTCTTTTCTCTTCTCACAATTGTCCTTGTCTTCTAATGTAAGTTTTCTTCTCTGTTATGAAGTTTAAGGTTTTGATATTAAATTTTGTGTATTTTTTGTACTGCTTCGTAAGGTTTTGTGTTAATTTGTTTTATTTTATTCTCTCGATTTTCCAGTTTTTGTCAGCAGGATAGATGATATGTTTATCTTCCTCTGTTTCATCTTACTCTATGGGAAGAATAATTTTGGCCTGATTTCAAGTCTGTCTGTCTGTGTACCTTAAATTCCTTGGCGTGGAGTTTTAGTGTCTCTGGTATGCGTTCACTCCTGCTTCTTATAGTTTTAGTAATTTTTATAATTTGAGTTTCTTAGCATTCATAGTTTAGTCTTTAATGTTGTTTATATACAATTGGAAGCAGCTACGTATTTTTTCTAATCTATTTTGTGACTCAAATTTAAATTTTTATTATCATTATTATTTGATTTTAATATATTCAATATTTTTTAACGTAATACGCCATATTTCTTCTCAGTATTCTTGATAGCATCCTAGTCTTGTGGTCTATCTATCTATCTATCTATCTATCTATCTATCTATCTATCTGTCTGTCTGTCTGTCTGTCTGTCTGTCTGTCTGTCTCCTTAGATTTAATTTCAATATCATAAATGTTACATGGTAATAGATAACCTTGCATGACAATAAACGTGTCTTTATATATGTTAAAAGCGGGATAGACTGAGGTACCGGGGTAAATAATGTGTTTATAATGGTAGTATCTCGTGCACCACCCTCCTCCTAGTAGAATAGTCTCCAATATATCAAGTTCATTACGAGGGACTCACTGAATGGATGAATAATAACTTAAATAACCAATAAAATTACGTTTTTCATCATCATCATCGTGACGTGAGGGAAATAAAAATTTAAATTATTCCCAAATAATTATTCTAGGAAAAATCATAGGTCTTTATTTTTTAGTAGTGATTATTAGGTAATTTTAGCCTCAGAGAATTTAAGTAAAATGTCAGACAGTTTTGTCATTGTTGTATAGTCTCTAACGTTAACCAAGGAAATGATGTAGCCGATGGAGTGCCCTTAAAGTCAGGCTTGTCTGCTGTAAAATGAAGAAAATTGAATGGTTTACTTTACAGGGTATTCTTTTGTATTTATTTATTTTTATTTTTATGTTTTTATTATTATTATTACTTTTTTTTAGTGATGGCAGAATTGTAGCTGATAAATTTTGGGTAAACAATGTAGGAAGAGAGAAGTAAGGGGAGAGGAGGTGAAAATACTAAATATATGCTGAATAACTTGACATCCTCCATCATGATATAAAAACGACCCAAAATCCTGGACACACATCTCTTATAATGCTTTAGTGTGCATTTTGTCAGGGGGGGGGTTATGTTAGGTTAGGTTAGATTAAGTTAGGTTAGATTAGATGAGGTTAGGTTAAGTTAGATTAGTTTTTTTTTGTCTGGAGGGATTATAACAACACACTTCAACATAGGAACTGTACTGT
>NW_024743378.1:0-9847 GCF_018991925.1 Homarus americanus | reverse complement strand
ATGGCACTGAAGGTGTGCCCGGCCCTCACACCCCTGGTTATAGACCTAAACGGGTGCCCGGCCCTCACACCCTGGGTCATGGCACTGAAAGGGTAACCGGCAAACACACCCCTGGCCATGGCACTGAAGGTGTGCCTGGCCCTCACACCCCGGGTCATGGCATTGATGAGGTGCCCGGCCCTCGCACCCCTGGTCATGTACCTAAAGTGGTGCCCGGCCCTACACCCCGGGTCATGTGAAGGGGTGCCCGGCCCTCACACCCCGGTCATGTCACTGAAGGGGTGCCCGGCCGTCACACACCTGGCCATGGCACTGAAGGTGTGCCCGGCCCTCACACCCCTGGTTATAGACCTAAACGGGTGCCCGGTCCTCACACCTCGGGTCATGAAACTGAAACGGTACCCGGCAAACACACCCTTGGCCATGGCACTGAAGGGGTGCCAGGCCCTCACACTCCTGGTCATGTCACTGAAGGGGTGCCCGGCCCTCACAGCCCGGGTCATGGCACTGATGAGGTGCCCGGCCCTCACACCCCTGGTCATGTACCTAAAGTGGTGCCCGGCCCTACACCCCGATTCATGGTAATGAAAGGGTGCCCGGCCCTCACACCCCGGGCCATGGTGCTGGAGGGATACCCAGCCCTCACATACCGGGTCATGGAGCTGAAGGGGTGCACGGCCCTCACACCCCGGGTCATGGACCTAAAAGGGTGCCCGGCCCTCACACCCCAGGTCATGGAGTTGAATCGGTTCCCGGCCCTCACACCCCGGGTCATAGTGCTGAAGGGTTGCCCGGCCCTCACATCCCGGGTCATGGCACTGAAGGGGTGCCCGGCCCTCACACCCGGGTCATGAGAAGGGGTGCCCGGCCCTCACACCCCGGTTCACAGCACTGTAGGGTTGCCAGGCCTTCACACCCCATTTCATGGCACTGAAATAGTGCCCGGCCCTCACACCCCGGGTCATGTCACTGAAGGGGTGCCCGGCCGTCACACCCCTAGCCATGGCACTGAAGGTGTGCCCGGCCCTCACACCCCTGGTTATAGACCTAAACGGGTGCCCGGCCCTCACACCCTGGGTCATGGCACTGAAAGGGTAACCGGCAAACACACACCTGGCTATGGCACTGAAGGTGTGCCCGGCCCTCACACCCCTGGTTATAGACCTAAACGGGTGCCCGGTCCTCACACCTCGGGTCATGAAACTGAAAGGGTACCCGGCAAACACACCCTTGGCCATGGCACTGAAGGGGTGCCAGGCCCTCACACTCCTGGTCATGTCACTGAAGGGGTGCCCGGCCCTCACAGCCCGGGTCATGGCACTGATGAGGTGCCCGGCCCTCACACCCCTGGTCATGTACCTAAAGTGGTGCCCGGCCCTACACCCCGATTCATGGTAATGAAAGGGTGCCCGGCCCTCACACCTCGGGCCATGAAAAGGAGGGGCACTGAGCCTCACCCCTGGGGCCGGTGAAAAGGAGGGATGCCCAGCCTCACATACCGGGTCATGTCACTGAAGGGGTGCACGGCCCTCACAACCCGGGTCATGGACCTAAAAGGGTGCCCGGCCCTCACACCCCAGGTCATGGAGTTGAATCGGTTCCCGGCCCTCACACCACGGGTCATGGAGCAGAAGGGGTGCCCGGCCGTCACACCCCGGGTTATGGCACTGAAGCGGTTCTCGGCCGTCACACCCTTGGCCATGGCACTGAAGGTGTGCCCGGCCCTCACACCCCTGGTTATAGACCTAAACGGGTGCCCAGCCCTCACACCCCGGGTCATGGCACTGAAAGGGTACCCGGCAAACACACCACGGGTCATGGTGCTGAAGGGGTGCCCGGCCCTCACACCCCGGGTCATGGCACTGAAAGGGTGCCCGGCCCACACACTCCGGGTCATGTCTTTGAAGGGGTGCCCGGCCCTCACACCCCGGGTCATAGCACTGCAGGGGTGCCCGGCCCTCATACCCCGGGTCATGGTGCTGGAGGGATGCCCGTCCCTCACACCCCAATTCATGGAAATAAAATCGAGCCCGGCCCTCACACCCCGTTTCATGGCACTGAAAGGGTACCCGGCAAACACACCCTTGGCCATGGCACTGAAGGGGTGCCAGGCCCTCACACTCCTGGTCATATCACCGAAGGGGTTCCCGGCCCTCACACCCCAGGTCATGACACTGAAGCGGTGCCCGGCCGTCACACCCCTGGACATGGCACTGAAGGGGTGCCCGGCCCTCACACCCCGGGTCAAGTCAGTGAAAGGGTGCCCGGCCCTCACACTCTGGGTCATAGCACTGAAGGGGTGTTCGGCCCTCATACCCCGGGTCATGGTGCTGGAAGGATGCCCGGCCCTCACACCCCGATTCATGGAACTAAAATCGATCCCGGCCCTCACACCCCGTTTCATGGCACTGAAGGGGTGCCCAGCCCTCACATCCCGTTTCATGGCACTGAAAGGGTGCCCGGCCCTCACACCCCGGGACATGTCACTAAAGGGGTGCCTGGCCCTCACACCCCGGGTCATGTCACTGAAGCGGTGCACGGCCCTCATACCCCGGCTCATGGACCTAAAGGGGTGCCCGGCTTCAAACGCCCCAGTCAGCATCTTTGAAGGGTGCCCGGCCCCTCATCTGGGTCATGGCACTGAAGCACAGTGCCCAGCAAATCCACCCCTAGCCCGCTGGCACTGAAGGTGTGCCCGGCCCTCACACCCTTGGTTATAGACCTAAACGGGTGCCCGTCCCTCACACCCCGGTTCATGGCACTGAAAGGGGGCCCGGACCACACACCTCGGGTCATGTCATTAAAGGGGTGCCCGGCCCTCATACCCTGGGTCATGGTGCTTGAGGGGTGCCCGGACCTCACACCCCGATTCTTGGCACTGAAATCGATCCATGCCCTCACACCCCGGGTCATAGTGCTGAAGGGTTGCCCGGCCCTCACATCCCGGGTCATGGCACTGAAGGAGTGACGGGCCCTCACACCCCGGGTCATAGCACTGAAGGGGTGCCCGGCCCTCATACCCCGGGTCATGGTGCTAGAGGGGTGCCCGGCCCTCACACCCCGATTCATGGTACTGAAATCATGCCCAGCCCTCACACCCGGGGTCATGGTGCTGAAGGGGTGCCCGTCCCTCACACCCCGATTCATGGCACTGAATGGGTGCCCGGCCCTCACACCCCGGGTCATGTGAAGGGGTGCCCTCACCTCACACCCCGTTTCTTGGTGTAATAGGCCCCGGTCTCATCAACAGAACGTATTATATAAATGGGTCAATACATCTGATATTATATTCAGATTCACCACCCTGTAACTTTCCACTGTCTATGAGTAAGACATGAGATTGACACGTGAGCGGGCAACTTACCCAAGAGGGCGAGACCCATAGCTCAGCATTTCTGTAAGCACACACTGCGATGCCCCTAAGCTTCAGTAGCTCACCACAACTCATATCGTAAGGACGTGACCTAACGTTTATCATACATAAACGCCGTCCCTTTCTCATTCACTCCTAGACAGTGAGACTTACGGTTGATATACACTCAGGAAATATATATACAACCTTTTATAATAAAAGAAACGAACTACCGTTTGGGTTTCGTTACTTAAAACCCAAATATAAATATGTGTGAATGGACTGGTTAATTGGACAAGCAGCCGATTCATATAGGTGGCAAGCGGTGTGTACGGATTCTTCAAACTGGTAGTCGTATCATCCGTCTGTGTCTTGTGAAAAACAAGAAACCACACAGCAGTGACGCGTTACATAATCCGAGTGTTTATAATTATATCCCGTATTGAGACGATATGTAGTGAGCGCTCCTTATCTCTGTCACATACAAATACGTGCAGAATTCGTAATACACAAATATTACAGCCTGTTGGTACATATCCAGATTGAGCCGGTTGAGATAGACTCCACTCAGCATTCACTAGACATTACAGTGTTGCAGTGTTGAACAACAGTTTCGTAACCTGGAATTCAATTGGTATTTCACTAGCAGCTGAGCAGTATTGTTGTGTCGTCAGCGCGAATTACGAATTCCGGTGTCATCATACAGATCTCCATATATACGTGGACTGTGAAGAATTGGCACACGGCAGTTTTCGCCAGCGAACCAGCACGACCAGTGTGATAACCAATCATCAGTTTTCTGATCGCCGGAGGAGGAACTCACCTACAGGTATTTCAAGTGGACTCGTCTCTTACCAAAGCAGAAGCGTCTCTCGTTGCCAAGGAAACCAGCAGCAGCGCACGCATCCTAGGAAGAGGCCCCACCCTCACTCCACCCAGCGCTCCACTCAGAACTCTTGAAGGATCACATTTTCTATACAGACGTACTACTCTGTATAAATAGGTATTTAAATTTCATAGTTCTACACACATGAACACGTTCGAGAGATATCTTCACACCGATAGGTTCGTCGGATAGGATTATTTCAATGATAAAGTGTCGAATGTAAGATTAATGTATTGAAATCCTATAATTTACAGTAGTTTGTAAGTGTCTGTCTACTTATTGATAGTTTAATAATTAACTACAAAGCATATTCATTTGTCTTGTAAATGAGAGGCAAGTGATCTACTTACTGTTAAGTATTCATTGACCCAAGGGGGTTAATAGATAATTTCTAAGTTTCCCATGTCTAATGTAGATGAAATCGAACGCCTAGCGCAACTGTTTGCTGATAACCAACTCATCGATGATCAAGCCCAGACTGACATAGATTTTGAGTATGGAACACAGTTAAATGAGTCGGTAGGAAGTAGTGAGAAAGTTATAGACGAATCATTTGACGACTTAAACCGTCGTACCCTACGGTCTGGTAATCACTATAGTACCTCACCTAAGTATACTAAAGCAGTTACCCCTGTTACAGGTGATAGTGTGTCTGTTGCTAAATCGGTAACATCCTTATTAACCCAGCCTTCTGTTAAGAGTAAGAATACTAATTTGCTTAATACTAACACTAAAATGGCATCTTCTAAACCTCACACCAGTACTACTACACCTAAAGCTGATAATGTTATTAATATCATGCAGCGCAGCGACAATGTTGGAAATTTCACGGGACAAGACGATTATAGGGTCTCACATTTTATTCGTGCATGTGAAGATAGCATGCGCAATAGTCACATAACGACTGACGAAGAAAAGAAAGCATATGTACGTTCCCATATAACGCAGGGTTCCTACGCAGGCAGTCGTTTATATGCGTTTGGTTTGCAAAGCCCTGACTATGAAAAGTTCAAGAGAATGTTAATTGGGATTTTTGGGGTAGGTCACAGCTGGGCCAACTGCAATGGATCTTCAGATGGTTGGATCGCTGTATTCCAGGTATACGAAATGAAACGCCTGTTCACGCTGTTGACATTGCAGGCGAGGTTCGCCAGGACATGCAAGCGACCTTCCGGTCCTCAGGCTGGTACAACTCACGGGGTGATATGCCACCGGACAATGTGGAAACATTGATAGAACTAATAAGTTTTCTTCTTTCCGTCCGTGTTCCCTTATATAGCCGGGCACAGGAAGTACAGTATGAACCACCCTTGGATATGGTGGAATATGCAAACAAGCTCTGTCCCCAGGCTACGGGCCCCTTACTGGCGCAACCCTCAGTGACGTCACCACAACCCCAGCCGTCTCAGATGCCACAGATGCCTCACTCTCAGACTCCTTATGCGACACACTTAGCTTCGATCGCTCGTCCCCGCCTAACATATAAACAGAAAACATCGTTACGATGCGCACATTGTAATAAACGTGGCCACGTAATGGAAGATTGTTTTCAGCTCCGAGGTAATAGTGCTAATTTTAAGGCCACACCCGGTGCAAAGCCATTCTCAAGGTCAAACAAAGAGGGAGCAAAAGCAGCACCTCCTCCTCCTACCCAGACAGCGCGCAAATGGTGCGCTCTTCACAAATCGACATCTCATAGTTCACATGAGTGCGATATACTAATAAAAGCTAGGGGAGTGGACCTAAGTGAAACGGAGGTGTCGTATAGGCGCAAGCAGAAACGTCCCCAGGACAAGTCATTGGGGGAAGACCAGCGCACACTACACCAAGGAGAGGGATAGATAGGGTAGTTCCCGCCCCTCCTCACAGCACTTCTATAGTGGCCTCATTAATAGCGGCGCTTAGAAAAGTGGAAGTGTTGTCAGTACCGGTGAGAGTGGATAATACCAGATTGGCTCTTGATATAGACACAGGTGCTTGCGCTAATGTATTGGCCTTGACATCATATCACGAGTTATAACGTAAATTCCCTCACCGCAAATTCAAATGGAGGCCTAGTAACGCTGAGCTCGAAGGAGTTTCAGGTACTCAGCTGAGCTTCAAAGGAATGGTGACGTTACCACTCAGATTCTCAAGACGTGGTACGCCCTTCTACGCGGACTTTTATATAGTTCAGCAGTTCAATTTGCCAGCTGACGGGTTACTTGGTCTACCAACTCTTCGAAAGACCATGATAGATGTTCATCCACGTAATAATAGTGTTACGTTTAAAGGTGTTTCCTACACAGCAATGAGTCATTCTGAACCTTTGCTCACCGCTAGGACGAAAGTGTTGTCTACCAATCCTATTAAGAGGAAGGCGGATCTTGCGTCAGAGATATCTCTCGACCTCAACCACACACCTTCCCAGCGTGATTACAGCAGCAAGAGTTGGAAGATAGTACCTGCAATGTTGAAGAGTACTCTCCATTACCAGAATGAGGAATTCACCAATGCAAAAATCCTGTGAGCTGAAGTGAACATTAGTTTCGGTAAATGATCTGGGTTCACTGCCCAGGGTGTGACAGGACGGATCGCAGTTAAGGAGATCATACATCAATCAACATCCGTCAACAAATTTCTTTCATGATTGATATAAATACAAGTCTACGAGATTGCGGGAGCAATTTCACATTATCAAGAAATTAAAGAAAGGATGTTATGTGTGTGATTTTCTAGATATCACAGCAATGTCGAAGTGCAACCAAATAAATTCCTAATTCGAGGTATTGTTGCGAATTGCCAACAGACTCGACTGGCCAGGATAGATCAAATAGCACCACATGTCAAGGTGATCGATCATCCTCAGGGCAAGACACGCCTGTTAGAGCTGCTTGCCGACTACAGAAATAGTAGCCTTGCCAGGGGAAACGCTAGGTCAGACAGATTTAACATCCCATCATATAGCGTTAAAGGAAGGAACCAACCCTATTTACATACCAGCTTATAGACTACCTCATAGCCAGCGCGCTGTAGTGTAAGATATGGTACAGGGTATGTTAGATGAGAATGTCATTAGACACTCAAAATCCCCATTTAACAGCCCATTATTCCTCGTCCCGAAAAAGGATGGTGGATGGCGCCCTGTCATAGATTTCAGGCGCGTAAATGATCAAACAATCCCTGATAGGTACCCAATGCCTATCTTGAGTGACATATTGCAATCCTTAGGCAAGGATAATGCGGTATTTAGCAACTTAGAATTGCTTAGTGGGTATTGGCAAATACCACTCGATGAAAAATCACGAGAAATCACGGCATTTAGCACGCCTCTAGGCCACTTTGAGTTTCTACGAATGCCATTTGGTCTCAGAAATGCCCCACTAACATTTCAAAGAATGATAAACACCCTGTTTGCCGGACTAATTGGTAACACAGTCTGCGCTTATTTGGATGATCTAATAGTAGTCAGTAAGGACGTCGATTCCCATCTGATAAAACTGCGTGAAGTTTTGGCCAAACTTTCCACAGCAGGACTCAAAATAAAACTCTCAAAGTGCGAGTTTTTACAATCCAGAATCCATTTCCTTGGTCATGTAGTTGACGGTGAGGGCATACACACAGTTAATGATAAAGTCAAAGCTGTATCTCAGTTCCCGCGTCCTACCTCAAATGATCATGTGCGTAGCCTTCTCGGATTATCTGGTTATAATCGTTCCTTTATCAAGGACTATACAACATTAGCATCGCCCCGAACGAGGTTGCTCAAAAAAAAAAGATGCAGTGTTTATATAGGATGCTGAACACGAGGAAAGTATTACGGCATTGAAGACAGCGCTAACCAATGCCCCGGTTCTAGTATTCCCAGACTACACTCAACCTTTCACTCTCTGTACTGACGCTCCCGGAATTGGAGTCGGAGCAGTGCTCATGCAAGAGGACACGCGTGGGAAGTTTAGAGTGATAGCATTTGCAAATCGCAAACTAATCGATGCTGAAACACGTTATTCGGTGACGCATTTAGAAACGTTAGCCGTTGTGTGGGCATTTAAGAAGTTCAAAGACATTATCTTTGGCTACAAGATAACTGTTTTTACTGATCATGCGGCAGTCACCGAACTGTTCCATGGCAGAAACTTATCAGGCAGATTAGCACGCTGGTATCTGACAATTCAAGAGTTTGACCTCGAATTTAGGTATTTACCTGGGAGGGCGAATGTTATCGCCGACGCTCTGTCAAGAAATATAGCACCAGTAATGCCTGTATCAGCATTCACTCTTTCGCAGCTGGAAGATGAGCAACGACGCGACCCATATTGGTCAGCTGTTATTTTTGCTCCCGAATCGGGCGAGGATGTTAAACTCCCCAAGTTATTTCTTCCCTTAAGTCAGTCTGAATTACGACATAACATACTCAATAGGACGAGAAAATCTCCTGAGGGTAATGTGTCTCAAATAGTCGTACCTGACACATTGCGCAAAGCAGTAATGACATTGTTCCACGATGTCCCACAAGCAGGTCACCAAGGTCGTGATAAATGCTTAGCGGATTTACGAAAGAAGTATTTCTGGAACACTATGAAGAAAGACATAGAATTACACATAGCTAATTGTTTGGCATGTGCTCAACATAAAGGATCAACAGGATCACCTGCCCTGATTCTACAATATTCTACACCAGACCGTCCGTTTGACACAGTCGCTGTTGACTTGTTACAACTCCCAATGAGTCATCAGGGATCAGGATACGTCTTAGTGTGTGTGGATCATTTTTCCAGGTTCGTGGTCTTGGTCCCACTAAAAAGCAAAACGGCCGAAGCAGTAGCCTATGCATTAGTGATGAATCTCATATGTCCATATACTACGCCTAAAGTTCTACTCTCTGATAATGGAACAGAGTTCAAGAATGAGCTAATAGAGCATATATGTTTACAATATGGAATTAAACAAACTTTGTGACAGCTTATCATCCACAGGCTAATGGCCTTGTTGAAAGAACCAATCGTAAAATCCTAGAAATACTGCGCCCAATTGTTAGTGGTTTTCAATACGCATGGGAGGATTGGTTACCGCAGGTTGCAGCGTCGATTAATGGGTCAGTTAATAGCTCTACGGGCAAAACACCCTACTATATTGTCTATGGCACAGATAAACGTCTGCCTTACGACATCCTTACAGAGGCGCCATACCCGGTATATAATACGGATGATTTTGCGGCAAAACAAATTCATGTCTTTACAGAAATTCATAACCAAGTACGATTACAGCTAGCGGCGTCACGCGCCGAAATGATCATCAAACAACATAAACATGCTAAACCTATCGCACTGAACGTTGGGGACGCTGTTATGTTACAGGAACCTGAAAGGAACTCCAAACTTTCGGCGAAATTTTCTGGTCCATTCCGCATAATCTCAAAAGAAGCAGGCAACAAATTCAAAATATGGAAGCCTAATGCACAGATCGCAGATGTCGTGCACGCGGATCGTCTAAAGAAGACCCAGATAAATGTCTTACCTCCAGTTGATGATAATGTGATTGATACATCCTTACAGACTGTTCAGAAGCAAAATGTCCCAAAATGACTATTGTATGAAACTACGTTCTGCGAGTAGAAGTTAACTCGTACT
>NW_024743377.1:0-6162 GCF_018991925.1 Homarus americanus | reverse complement strand
GGGGTGTGAGGGCCGGGCACCCCTCCAGCACCATGACCCAGGGTGTGAGGGCCGGGAACCGCTTCAACCCCATGACCCGTGGTGTGAGGGCCAGGCACCCCTTCAGTGCCATGATCCGCGGTGTTAGGGCTGGGCACCCCTTCACTGTCATGAACCGGAGTGTGAGGGCCGGGCACCCTTTCAGTGCCATGAAACGGGGTGTGAGGGCCGGGCACCCCTAGAGTGCTGCAAACCGGGGTGTGAGGGCCGGGCACCCCTTCACATGACCCGGGGTGTGAGGATTAGGCACCCCTTCAGTGAAATGAATCGGGGTGTGAGGGACAGGCACCCCTTCAGTGCCATGACCCGGGGTGTGAGGGCCAGGAACCCCTTCAGTGACATGACCTGGGGTGTGAGGGGGCACCCCTTCAGCACCATGACCCAGAGTGTTAGGGCCGGGCTCGATTTCAGTGCCAAGAATCGGGGTGTGAGGGTCGGGCACCCCTCCAGTGACATGACCCGGGGTGTGAGGGCCGGGCACCCCTCCAGCCCCATGACCCGGGGAGTGAGGGCCAGGAACCGCTTCAACCCCATGAGCCGTGGTGTGAGGGCCGGGCACCCCTTTAGGTCCATGACCCGGGGTGTGAGGGCCGTGCACCCCTTCAGTGCCATGACCCGGGGTGTGCGGGCCGGGCATCCCTTCAGTGTCATGAACCGGGGTGTGAGGGCAGGGCACCCTTTCTGTGCCATGAAACGGGGTGTGAGGGCCGGGCACCCCTACAGTGCTGCGAACCGGGGTGTGACCCGGGCACCCCTTCAGCACCATGACCCGGGGTGTGAGGGCCGGGCTCGATTTCAGTGCCATGAATCGGGGTGTGAGGGCTGGGCACCCCTTCAGGGCTATGACCCGGGGTGTGAGGACCGTGCACCCTTTCAGTGACATGACCCGGGGTGTGAAGGGCGGGCACCCCTTCAATGACATGACGCGGGGTGTGTGGGCCGGACACCCTTTCAGTGCCATGACCCGGGGTGTGCGGGCCGATCACTCCTTCGGTGCGATGACCCGGGGTGTGAGGGCCGGGCACCCCTTCAGCCCCATGACCCGAGTTGTGAGGGCAGGGCCACCCGTTTAGGTCTATAACCAGCTGTGTGAGGGCCGGTCACACCTTCAGTGCCATGGCCAGGGGTGTGACGGCCGGGCACCGCTTCAGTGCCATGACCCGGCGTATGAGGGCCGGGCACCCCTTTACTGCCATGAGCCGGGGTGTGAGGGCCGGGCATCCCTTTAGTGCTATGAAACGGGGTGTGAGGGCTGGGCACCCCTACAGAGCTATGAACCGTGGTGTGAGAGCCGGGCACCCCGTCACATGACATGGGGTGTGAGGGCCGGAAACCCTTTCAGTGCTATGACTCGGGGTGTGAGGCCCGGACACCCTTTCAGTGACATGACCCGGGGTGTGAGGGCCGGGCACCCCTTCAATGACATGACCCTGGGTGTGTGGGCTGGGCACCCTTTCAGTGCCATGACCCGGGGTGTGAGGGCCGGCCACTCCTTCAGCCCCATGACCCGGGATGTGAGGGCCGGGCACTCGTTTAGGTCTATGACCAGGGGTGTGAGGGCCGGGCATACCTTCAGTGACATGACCGGGGGCGTCAGGGCCGGGCACCCTTTCAGTGCCATGAACCGGGATGTGAGGGCCGGCCACTCCTTCAGTGCCATGACCCGGGGTGTGAGGGCTGGGCACCCCTTCAGCCCCATGACCCGGGATGTGAGGGCCGGGCACTCGTTTAGGTCTATGACCATGGGTGTGAGGGCCGGGCATACCTTCAGTGACATGACCGGGGGCGTCAGGGCCGGGCACCCTTTCAGTGCCATGACCCGGGGTGTGAGGGCTGGCCATCCCTTCAGTGACATGACCCGGGGCGTCAGTTACGGGCACCCCTTCAGTGTCTTGACCCTGGGTTTCAGGGTCGGACACCCCTCCAGCACCATGGCCCGGGGCTTGACGGCCGGGACCGTTTCACTGCCATGACCCGGGGTGTGAGGGCCGGGCACCCCTTTAGTGCCATGAGCTGGGATGTGAGGGCAAGGCACCCCTTTAGTGCCATGAAACGGGGTGTGAGGGCCGGGCAACCCAACAGAGCTATGAATTGGGGTGTAAGGGCCGGGCACCACTTCACATGACACGGGGTTGAGGGCCGGGCAACCCTTCATATGACACGGGGTGTGAGGGCCGGGCACTGTTTCAGTGCCATGACCCGGGGTGTGAGGGCCGGGCTCGATTTCAGTGCCATGAATCCGGGGTATGAGGGCCGGGCACCCCTTCAGTGCTATGACCTGGGGTGTGAGGGCCGGGCACCCTTTCAGTGACATGACACCGGGGTGTGAGGTCTTGGCACCCTTTCAATGACATGAGCCGGGGTGTGTGGGCCGGGCACCCTTTCTGTGCCATAACCCGGGATGTGAGGGCCGGTCACTCCTTCAGTGCCATGACTCGGGGTGTGAGGGCGGGGCACACCTTCAGCCCCATGACCCGGGGTGTGAGGGTAGGACACTCGTTTAGGTCTATGACCAAGGGTGTGAGGGCCGGGCACTCGTTTAGGTCTATGACCAGGGGTGTGAGGGCCGGTCATACCTTCAGTGCCATGGCCAGGGGTGTAACGGCCGGGTTACCACTTCAGTGCCATAACCCCGGGTGTGAGGGCCGGGCACCCCTTCAGCACCATGACCCGGGGTATGAGGGCCGGGCACCCCTTCAGTGCTATGACCCGGGGTGTGAGTGCCGGGCACTATTTCAGTGACATGACCCGGGGTGTGAGGGCCAGGCACCCCTTTTGGGACATGACTCGGGGCAGCTGGCGGGCCGGGCACCTTCAGCCAGCATGGCCAGGGGTGGGCCGGCACCTTTCAGTGCCATGAAACGGGGTGTAGTCACCTCTTCACATGACATGGGGTGTGGGGCAGGGGCACCTTTTCAGATGCCATGACCGGGGAGGTGAGGTGAGGCACCCGTTCAGTGCCACGAATCGGGGTGTGATGGCCGGGCACGCCTCCAGAACCATGGCCCGGGGTGTAAGGGCCGGGCACCCCTCCAGAACCATGGCCCGGGGTGTGAGGGACGGGCACCCCTACAGAGCTATGAACCGGGGTTGTGGGGGCCGGGCATCCGTTCACATGACACGGGTGTGAGGGCAGGGCACCTTTTCAGTGCCGTGAACCGGGGTATGTGGGCCGGGCACCCTTTCAGTGCCATGAATCGGGGTGTGATGTCCGGGCACCCCTTCAGCACCATGACCCGTGGTGAGAGGACCGGGAACCTCTTCAACCCCATGACCCGGGGTGTGAGGGCCGGGCGCACCCCCAGGTCATGACCAGTGTGATGGCAGTGCACCTTCAGTGACATGACCCGGGTGTGAGACTGGGCACCCCTCAGCTGCGGCCCAAGTGTGGGCACCTTCAGTGTCATGAGCCGGGGTGTGACGGCCGGGCACCCCTTTAGTGCCAGGAGCCGGGGTGTGAGGGCCGGGCACCCCTTTAGTGCCATGAAACGGGGTGTGAGGGCCGGGCACCCCTTCACATGAAACGCGGTGTGAGGACTGGGCATCTTATCAGTGCCATGACCCGGGATGTGATGGCCGGACTCGATTTCAGTGCCATGAATCGGGGTGTGGGCCGGAAACCCCTTCAGCACCATGACCCGGGGTATGAGGACCGGGAACCGCTTAAACCCCATGACCCCGGGTGTGAGGGCCGGGCACCCCTTTAGGTCCATGACCCGGGGTGTGATAGCCGTGCACCCCTTCAGTGTCATGAACCGGGGTGTGACGGCCGGGCACCCCTCGAGCACCATGACCCGGGGTGTGAGGGCCAGGCACCCTTTCAGTGCCATGAAACTGGGTGTGAAGGCCGGGCACCCCTACAGTTCTGTGAACTGGGGTGTGAGGGCCGGGCACCCCTTCCTTTCCATGAAACCAGTGTGAGGCGGGCTCGATTTCAGTGCCATGAATCAGGGGTGTGAGGCCATCCCTCAGCACCTGACCAGGGTGTGAGGCCAGGCACCGCCTCAGTGCTATGACCCCGGGGTGTTGAGGGCGAACTTTCACTTCACACATGACACGGGGTGTGAGGGCAGGGCACCTTTTCAGTGCCATGACCCAGGGTGTGAGGGTAGGGCACCCGTTCAGTGCCACGAAGCGGGGTGTGATGGCCGGGCACCCCTTCAGCTCCATTACCCGGTATGTGAGGGCTGGCCACCCCTCCAGCACCATGGACCGGGGTGTGAGGGCCGGGCCCCCCTCCAAAACCATGGCCCGGGGTGTAAGGGACGGGCACCCCTACAGAGCTATGAACAGGGGTTGTGAGGGCCGGGCATCCGTTCACATGACACGGGTGTGAGGGCAGGGCACCTTTCCAGTGCCGTGAACCGGGGTATGAGGGCCGGGCACCCTTTCAGTGCCATGAATCGGGGTGTGATGTCCGGGCACCCCTTCAGCTCCATGACCCGTGGTGTGAGGACCGGGAACCGCTTCAACCCCATGACCCGGGGTGTGAGGGCCGGGCACCCCTTTAGGTCCATGACCCGGGGTGTGATGGCCGTGCACCCCTTCAGTGACATGACCCGGGGTGTGAGGGCCGGGCACCCCTCCAGCACCATGACCCAGAGTGTGAGGCCCGAGCACCCCTTCAGTGTCATGAGCCGGGGTGTGACGGCCGGGCACCCCATTAGTGCCAGGAGCCGGGGTGTGAGGGCCGGGCACCCCTTTAGTGCCATGAAACGGGGTGTGAGGGCCGGGCACCCCTACAGAGCTATGAACCGGGGTGTGAGGGCCGGGCACCCCTTCACATGAAATGCGGTGTGAGGACTGGGCATCTTTTCAGTGCCATGACCCGGGGTGTGATGGCCGGACTCGATTTCAGTGCCATGAATCGGGGTGTGGGCCGGGAACCCCTTCAGCACCATGACCCGGGGTATGAGGACCGGGAACCGCTTAAACCCCATGACCCCGGGTGTGAGGGCCGGGCACCCCTTTAGGTCCATGACCCGGGGTGTGATAGCCGTGCACCCCTTCAGTGTCATGAACCTGGGTGTGACGGCCGGGCACCCCTCGAGCACCATGAGCCGGGGTGTGAGGGCCAGGCTCCCTTTCAGTGCTGTAGAGGCTGGGTGTGGCCCAGGCACCCTTACAGTTCTGTGAACTGGGGTGTGAGGCAGACACCTTCAAATGACCAGGAGGTGTGGGGCGGGCACCCGTTCCAGTGCCATGAATGGGGTGTGAGGGCCGGGCACCCCTTCAGCACCATGAAACCGGGTGTGAGGCCAGGCTCGATTTCCAGTGCCATGAATCCCAGGGTGTGAGGGCCAGGCATCCCTCAGCACCATGACCCCTGGGTGTGAACCCAGGCACTTTCAGTGCCATGAGCCGGGTGTGAGCCGGGCACCCCTGATTCTGTGAACAGGGGTGTGAGGGCCGGGCACCCCTTCAAATGACCAGAAGTGTGAGGGCCGGGCACCCGTTCAAGTGCATGAATGGGGGTGTGAGGCCAGGCTCGATTTCAGTGCCATGAATCGGGGTGTGAGGGCCGGGCATCCCTCCAGCACCATGACCCGGGGTATGAGGGCCGGGCACCCCTTCAGTGCTATGACCCGGGGTGTGAGGGCCGGGCACCCTTTCAGTGACATGACCCGGGGTGTGAGGGCCGTGCACCCCATCAATGATATGACCCGGGGTGTGTGGGCCGTGCACCCATTCAGTGCCATGAATGGGGGTGTGAGGGCCGGGCACCCCTTCAGCACCATGAAACCGGAGTGTGAGGGCCGGGATCGATTTCAGTGACATGAATCGGGGTGTGTGGGCCGGGCATCCCTCCAGCACCATGACCCGGGGTATGAGGGCCGGGCACCCCTTTAGTGCCATGAGCCGGGGTGTGAGGGCCGGGCACCCTTTCAGTGCCATGAAACAGGGTGTGAGGGCCGGGAAACCCTACAGCCCCATGACCCGGGATGTGAGGGCCGGGCACTCGTTTAGGTCTATGACCAGGGGTGTGAGGGCCGGGCATACCTTCAGTGATATGACCGGGGGCGTCAGGGCCGGGCACCCTTGCAGTGCCATGACCCGGGGTGTGAGGGCTGGCCATCCCTTCAGTGACATGACCCGGGGCGTCAGTTACGGGCACCCCTTCAG
>NW_024743376.1:0-4271 GCF_018991925.1 Homarus americanus | reverse complement strand
AGGTGGGGCGGACAGTCAGGGTGGGCGGACAGTCAGGGTGGGCGGACAGTCAGGGTGGGCGGACAGTCAGGGTGGGCGGACAGTCAGGGTGGGCGGACAGTCAGGGTGTGCAGGCAGGCAGGTAGGCAAGTCGGGTGACACACATACACACACAATCAACATTCACGCACCACCACCGCCCAGGGCAAGAACTGAGTGTGGTCACCCCGGCGTCCGACCGCAGATTCCAAGGCTTTCATCTCACATGAATTTCAATGCCACGATCACCAATTCCTGAAAGCTGATCAATTGAGTTAGATCATCAATTCCTGGAAGCTGATCAATTGAGTTAGATCACCAATTCCTGGAAGATGATCAATTGAGTTAGATCACCAATTCCTGGAAGCTGATCAATTGAGTTAGATCACCAATTCCTGGAAGCTGATCAATTCAGAGTTACTAAATTGATATTCATTACGATTAAGTGAGTTAGGTTAGATTAGGTTAGGTTAGGTTCATTACGATAAAAATGTGAGTGTATTAAACAATTAAGTTCAAAGAATGTATGTCTCTCAACTATAATGACAACCCGAGTGTCTGAGGTGTACCTGGGAGTGTCTGAGGTGTACCTGGGAGTGTCTGAGGTGTACCTGGGAGTGTCAGAGGAGTACCTGGGAGTGTCTGAGGTGTACCTAGGAGTGTCTGAGGTGTACCTGGGAGTGTCAGAGGAGTCCCTGGGAGTGTCTGAGGTGTACCTGAGAGTGTCAGTGTACCTGGGAGTGTCAGGAGGAGTACCTGGGAGGTCTGAGGTGTACCTGAGTGTCGGAGGTGTTCCTGGGAGTGTCTGGGGTGTACCTGAAGTGTCTGAGGTGTACCTGGGAGGTTAGGGGTGTAACTGGGAGGCCGGAGTGTGAACTGGGAGGCCGGAGGTGTACCTGGCAGTGTCAGAGGTGTACCTGGGAGGGTCAGAGGTGTACCTGTGAGTGTCAGAGGTGTACCTGGGAGTGTCAGTGGAGTACCTGGGAGTGTCAAAGGTGTACCTGGGAGAATCGGAGGTGTACTTGGGAATATCGTAGGTGTTCCTGGGAGTATTAGAGGTGTACCTGGGAGTGTCGGAGGTGTACCTGGAAGTGTCACAGGTGTACCTGGGAGTGTCACAGGTGTACCTGGCAGTGTCACAGGTGTACCTGGCAGTGTCAGAGGTGTACCTGGGAGTTTCAGGGGTGTACCTGGGAGTGTCAGGGGTGTACCTGGGAGTGTCTGAGGTGTACCTAGGAGTGTCAGATGAGTACCTGGGAATGTCAGAGGTGTATCTGGGAGTGTCTGGGGTGTACCTGGGAGTGTCAGAGGTGTACGTGGGAGTTAGGGTGTGTCAATTTTGTCAACATGTTAAAAATCAAATTTGGTAGTCAAAATATTGTGCCTCTTTATGTCTAAACTTGAGATTAGCAAACAAAAATGAATTGAAATAACCCTCACCTACATCAATTATACTTTAAAGTTTCAAATATCAGTATTTCAACAAATTAATGAGACTTGATTAGAATTATTCACTTGATATTAACTAATCTCATGTAAGCATATGGATTATGGAGTATTTTATGGTTCTATAGCTTGTGTACAATATGCATATCAGAACATGAACATGAACAGGCTCTCCGTGTGGGACAGTTTAATTCTTGTTTTGACTTGTACCAAGCGTGAGGATAAGGCCTTCGCTCATAACCTTTAGATATATCACCTACTACAGACAGATTCCATTTAGTGTGTATTAGAACATGATAGATTATTATATCATTGTATAAAACATTATGTTCTAAGAAATTATTATGTTATTTCTGTTTCAGCATTTTTGATAAACAAATTGATATTTTTTGAAACAACAATTGAATTATGAAACATTGAAATATTTTTCTATTTGTCAGATAGTGTGAAGATGTCAAAATTGAAGACAAGAAGTCAGTTGTCAACCCACTTGAGCCTGCTAGTTGGTAAAGGGAAGGAGCTTCCTGTATCAGAACTTCCAACAGTGAGAGACATGCTAAGATTAGGGTTACGCCTTCGAGAAAAAAATGCAAAGGACAGAAGGAACTATACAGATAAAGAACTCATAAATGACATGATAGTCCCTCTTCTGCATCAATGGACAAAAGCTAATGCACTATTCAAACCACCTGTGATTAATCAGTGTCGAACTATTGAACTAAAACTAACGAAATTATGGCACAAAGCAGTTGAAACATCACTTGGTAAAGGAAACTTGGCCAGGAAAAATGAATTTCTGCACACACTTGATACTCTGTTTGACATTTTGACCTACAAGTGCTCCATACAATTATGTTCTGAATCCAACTGTTCTCACTCAGGTAAGAGAGAAAATAATTCCCACATTGATTGTGGTTGTCCTCGTGAAAAGAAGATCCCTGTTTTAGAGCTTGAATTTATAAAGGCACAGAGGACAAAGGCAGAAGGCCAAGGAAGTATGCAAATAGGTTCAATAGATTATTCAGAAACAAAGAAGCAGATTGCTAATGCCAAGAAGAGAGAACAAATCCGAGAGAGGGAACAAAAGAAGAAAATGAAGAGTGAAGAAGCCATCCAAAGAGAGGAAGAGCTGTGTCAAGATGTTTATCACTTCTTTGATAGTTCTTCTGATGAACAGGAAGCAACATCAGATGATAGTTCCAAAGAGCCATCTGAACCTTTACCAAAGAAAATGAAATACAACACAAGAAATATTTCAAACATTGCTTTAGCTAGTATTCGCCACCATGCTGGACTTCGTGAGGCTGCAGAAATTGCAACTGCCGCTTGGATAGATGCAGGCCTCATCAGCCGAGAGGATGTATCTTTGGTGATAGATCATAATAAAATTAGAAGAGCACAAGAAAGAATAATGAAGGAAATATCTGATCAGCATGAAAAAGATTTAAGCGAGGGAGGGCTCTCCTGTCTTTTGTTTGATGGAAGAATAGATGACACAAAAGTTTTGCTAGAAGTAGAGGGAGTGAACAGAAAGTTTCCAGGTCTCATCAAAGAAGAACACTACTCTGTCTGTTCTGAGCCTGGTGGTCAGTTTTTGTTTCACTTTGCTCCCGAAACTGAAGTAGAAGGGAAGAAACATGCAGAGGTCATTGCTGATCATATTTTATGTTGGGTTCAGGAGAGAGGACTTGGCAGTTCACTGCAGGCTGTTGGTGGAGATTCAACTGCAGTGAACACCGGATGGCAGGAGGGTGTAATGACGCATTTAGAGAAAAAACTAGGAAGAAGACTTGTTTGGATTGTATATGATTTACATACAGGCGAGCTACCTCTTCGTCATCTGATCCAGGAACTTGATGGTCCTACAAAGAGCAACAACAAGTGGTCAGGTCCCCTTGGCATCATGCTGGATGAAGCAACACAACTAGAAATAAATACAACCTTTCCAAAGGTCGAAGTTGGCCCTCCCCTTCCGGCGTTGTCTGAAGGAGTCATCAAAGATCTCAGCACAGATCAATCCTATGCTTATCGTATTGCCCAAGCAATAAGATCAGGAGAAGTGCCTCAGTCATTGGCTCTCTTGGAGATTGGACCTGTCAGTCACAGCCGTTGGTTAATTACAGCTCTTCGTTTCTGCAGGATTTGGATTTCCAAACACGAATTGAAGGGCAAAGTGCTGAAGAATTTGAGGTTAATTGTTGAATTTATTATTGGAGTTTATCTTTCCCAGTGGTTTAGTGTGAAACTTAATCCTATGTGGGTGGATGGGCCCAATCACCTTTTGTTTCAATTGCAGCTAGTAAGAACACAGAGGAAGATGAAGATATCGTTATGACAGAAGGTCAGCAATGCTCCGTCAAGAAGCTTTGCGATCGTCTGAGCCGAGGCTGTAGAAGTCATTCTAAAGATTAGAGGAACGCTAATAGATAACGACCAGTTGGGAGACTGTTCGTTTCATTCAAGAAAAGTTCCCCCAATAAACGTCAATGCCACCAAATTGTCAGAATTGGTTGACTTGAGTTTGGAAGTCTTAGAGCCACCATTGACAACAAGTCTAACTAGCCAAGAAATGAGAAACCTTAAAGAGACTCCAATGCAGGTGCCGAAGTGGCCTTCCCACACTCAAAGTGTGGAGAGATGTGTGAAAATGGTCACAGAAGCAGCGGGCCATGTTTACAGCCACGAGAGGCGAGAGGGTTACATCAAAGCACAAATAGCAAGCAGACTACTGATGACAAGAAACCAAAGCAAAGAGAGTATGAAGGCATTGGTTACTTTCAAATAGACTACGGATAATAAAATATAAT
>NW_024743375.1:0-12044 GCF_018991925.1 Homarus americanus | reverse complement strand
CGTTTATTGGGGAAACTTTTCTTGAATGAAACGAACAGTCTCCCAACTGGTCGTCATCTATTAGCGTTCCTCTAATCTTTAGAATGACTTCTACAGCCTCGGTTCGGAGATTGGTACATTGACTGCAAAGCATTGCTTGCAAAACTGCTTCTGATCGAGCATACCAAGCGGACCTTCTTGCCACAGGTAACACGATGTCCCTCACCACCTTCCTCTGTGTTCTTACTAGCTGCAATTGAAACAAAAGGTGATTGGGCCCATCCACCCACATAGGATTAAGTTTCACACTAAACCACTGGGGAAGATAAACTCCAATAATAAATTCAACAATTAACCTCAAATTCTTCAGCACTTTGCCCTTCAATTCGTGTTTGGAAATCCAAATCCTGCAGAAACGAAGAGCTGTAGTTAACCAACGGCTGTGACTGACAGGTCCAATCTCCAAGAGAGCCAATGGCTGAGGCACTTCTCCTGATCTTATTGCTTGGGCAATACGATAAGCATAGGATTGATCTGTGCTGAGATCTTTGATGACTCCTTCAGACAACGCCGGAAGGGGAGGGCCAACTTCGACCTTTGGAAAGGTTGTATTTATTTCTAGTTGTGTTGCTTCATCCAGCATGATGCCAAGGGGACCTGACCACTTGTTGTTGCTCTTTGTAGGACCATCAAGTTCCTGGATGAGATGATGAAGAGGTAGCTCGCCTGTATGTAAATCACATACAATCCAAACAAGTCTTCTTCCTAGTTTTTCTCTAAATGCGTCATTACACCCCCCTGCCATCCGGTGTTCACTGCAGTTGAATCTCCACCAACAGCCTGCAGTGAACTGCCAAGTCCTCTCTCCTGAACCCAACATAAAATATGATCAGCAATGACCTCTGCATGTTTCTTCCCTTCTACTTCAGTTTCGGGAGCAAAGTGAAACAAAAACCGACCACCAGGCTCAGAACAGACAGAGTAGTGTTCTTCTTTGATGAGACCTGGAAACTTTCTATTCACTCCCTCTACTTCTAGCAAAACTTTTGTGTCATCTATTCTTCCATCAAACAAAAGACAGGAGAGCCCTCCCTCGCTTAAATCTTTTTCATGCTGATCAGATATTTCCTTCATTATTTTTTCTTGTGCTCTTCTAATTTTATTATGATCTATCACCAAAGATGCATCCTCTCGGCTGATGAGGCCTGCATCTATCCAAGCGGCAGTTGCAATTTCTGCAGCCTCACGAAGTCCAGCATGGTGGCGAATACTAGCTAAAGCAATGTTTGAAATATTTCTTGTGTTGTATTTCATTTTCTTTGGTAAAGGTTCAGATGACTCTTTGGAACTATCATCTGATGTTGCTTCCTGTTCATCAGAAGAACTATCAAAGAAGTGATAAACATCTTGACACAGCTCTTCCTCTCTTTGGATGGCTTCTTCACTCTTCATTTTCTTCTTTTGTTCCCTCTCTCGGATTTGTTCTCTCTTCTTGGCATTAGCAATCTGCTTCTTTGTTTCTGAATAATCTATTGAACCCATTTGCATACTTCCTTGGCCTTCTGCCTTTGTCCTCTGTGCCTTTTTAAATTCAAGCTCTAAAACAGGGATCTTCTTTTCACGAGGAGAACCACAATCAATGTGGGAATTATTTTCTCTCTTACCTGAGTGAGAACAGTTGGATTCAGAACATAATTGTATGGAGCACTTGCAGGTCAAAATGTCAAACAGAGTATCAAGTGTGTGCAGAAATTCATTTTTCCTGGCCAAGTTTCCTTTACCAAGTGATGTTTCAACTGCTTTGTGCCATAATTTCGTTAGTTTTAGCTCAATAGTTCGACACTGATTAATCACAGGTGGTTTGAATAGTGCATTAGCTTTTGTCCATTGATGCAGAAGAGGGACTATCATGTCATTTATGAGTTCTTTATCTGTATAGTTCCTTCTGTCCTTTGCATTTTTTTCTCGAAGGAGTAACCCTAATCTTAGTATGTCTCTCACTGTTGGAAGTTCTGATACAGGAAGCTCAAGTGGGTTGACAACTGACTTCTTGTCTTCAATTTTGACATCTTCACACTATCTGACAAATAGAAAAATATTTCAATGTTTCATAATTCAATTGTTGTTTCAAAAAATATCAATTTGTTTTATCAAAATGCTTAACAAAATAACATATAATTCTTAGAACAATAACATATATTGATACCAAATAGCCGACCAAATCAATTTTCCTACACAATGAACAAAATCGCAGGGTGTCTGGTAGGTAGGTACGATGCAATGAGTAAACCACCATCTATGATATCTAGAAGGAAGTGAGCCGGGCGCATATCCTCAACCGTGCAAGTCAAAGCAAAATTAAACTGTCCAGAAGCCTATTCGTATTTCATGACATTTCTGACATGCATATTGTACACAAGCTATAGAACCATAAAATACTCCATAATCCATATGCTTACATGAGATTAGTTAATATCAAGTGAATAATTCTAATCAAGTCTCATTAATTTGTTGAAATACTGATATTTGAAACTTTAAGGTATAATTGATGTAGGTGAGGGTTATTTCAATTCATTTTTGTTTGCTAATCTCAAGTTTGGACATAAAGAGGCACAATATTTTGACTACCAAATTTGATTTTTAACATGTTGACAAAATTGACACACCCTAATACCTACCCCTTGCAGCCCGCTCAAGACCCAGTGTGGCGCACTTCGTGGGCTGCGCGGCCAATCCCCTCGCACCAAGGAACCGGTCGAGCTGATTCAGGCTCCTCTGCATCCCGAGCCTGGACTCAGAGACTATTACCAGGTCCTCCGCAAATCCTGTCACCGCCACCGACGTTACATCGTCCAGGCGGTATCCAACGGCAGGACCCAGGGACTCCAGGTACTCATCCACCACGGCAGAGAAAAGGAAGGGTGACAATGGACATCCCTGCTTCACTCCTCTGGTCATGGGGATGGGGTCTGACTCCCCGCCGGGAACGCAAATGCTTGTCCCTACGTGGCTGTAAAGATCCTTCACAACATAGTTACTCCCGCCGTTTACCCGCGCTTGGTTGAATTTCTTCACTTTGACATTCAGAGCACTGGGCAGAAATCACATTGCGTCAACATCCATCAAAGACCATCGCAATGCTTTGTTTTAATTAGACAACCGGATTCCCCTGGTCCGTGCCAGTTCTGAGTTGATCGCTGGGCGCCAGCCGAAGTGGGATTGTAGCGAACCGAACGGCCCCGCCTCCCCCCCGCACCTCTTACTACAAGAGCTTTGGAGGGACGGCGAACACCGCCCGAGAACACGCCCACGCAGCCTAGCGCGTTCCACGGAAGTGGCCGCTTTCAAGCTTGACTTAGACGGTAGGGGACGGCGTGCTGGACCCTCTGAAACGCAACACCCCTCGTGCCCGAAGACATCGAGGTTATGCTCTGGGCATTTCCCAGTTCAGTCGCCCTTACTAAGGGAATCCCTGTTGGTTTCTTTTCCTCCTCTTATTAATATGCTTAAATTTGGCGGGTAGCTCTCTCCTACTACGAGGTCGATCGTGGTCTCATCATCCTTAGGGGGAACATGTTCCCCAACCACGAAGTGGCAGTGCCTCACACTGACTACAGGCTTGAGGCTGGCCATGCTGCACTCCCACCCCTGACTCCGTTCCTTCTTATTCTTAAGACTGAGAGAGAGTAAGGAAGGTTTGAGGGGCTTGTCGCGAGGGTACCAGCGGCCATGGCGCCGGTACTCCCACCCCTGACTCCGTTCCTTCTTATTCTTAAGACAGAGAGAGAGAGAGAGAGGAAGGTTTGAGGGGCTTGTCGCGGGGGTACCAGCGGCCATGGCGCCGGTACTCCCACCCCTAACTCCGTTCCTTCTTATTCTTAAGACAGAGAGAGAGAGAGAGAGAGAGAGAGAGAGATAAAGGAAGGTTTGAGAGGCTTATCTCGGGGGTACCAGCGGCCATGGCGCCGGCACTCCCACCCCTGACTCCGTTCCTTCTTATTCTTCTTCTTCTTCTTCTTCTGACAGAGAGAGGAAGGTTTGAGGGGCTTGTCGCGGGGGTACCAGCGGCCATGGCGCCGGCACTCCCACCCCTAACTCCGTTCCTTCTCATTCTCAACGAGCAGCTTAGGTGCTCGGCCCTCTCAGCAACATCAATAGTGGTAAATAGCCAATAGGAAAAGTGTTCCAGCAGAACATCTCTCGCAGAGTCATATACACAGTTTTAATGCATATACGCTCGTGTTACGCCCTTACTCGGCCGCACCTTTGCCGCTTAAACTTTGACCTCTTTCCCCGTTCCCGCATGCCACAGCAGTGGCACTTGTTTATCCGGAAAAAGAGAGCGAGAGTCGCAGTATTAATTGGCGTGAGCGGCCTTTCCGGCTGCAGAACTAGTGCTCTATCCCGGCGAGCGCCGTTATGAGGCGCAACACCGTCTTTAACGCGTTTAGAGAGAACTCCCCCTGCCTCCCTCCCAGGCCTGTCATGAGATAGACGTGCACTCGTGGCGAACTCTCAAAGAGAACGCCCACACCGTGTCTGACCGTGGGAGAGGGTGGAGGAGCGCGTGAGGAAGAGCACGGCGTCACCCAAACATTCTCGTCCCGACGAGAGCAATTGTCATCTCTCTGCCTGCGCCACTACATGGTAGACTGCGGGCCCAGGAGCACTCATCAATTTAGGTTCCACTGCAATGCATGCCAAGCACTCTTTTCGAGGTGATAGACGAAATTCCGGCGGGGCTTACTTAAAAGATATCCGACCCGGTGTCGTTTCCTCTTCGTGGGATGGAGTGCTTCTTCTCCGAGAGAGAAGGAGGAGGACGTGTGCCTCTTAGAACATGTGCAGCATCAGCCATGAGCGGCCGACGGCCATTCGTGTCTCTGTGGACAGCAGGCAAAAGAGCGCCTCCAGTTATTTGCGAGGGCGACAACTGTCGTCGGGACGGGACACACACACATGTGTGTGTGTGTGCCCGGCTTTGTTGTGGTTGAATGTGGGTGCGCCAAGTCCATGGACTTGCTAGTGATAGGCTTGTTTTTAAGGGCACGCCTCGCGCAAGGCGCGGGCGATTAAACCCCAAGGCGGAAGCTCGGTTCGGGTTACCCTCGTGTCGGGGAGACAGTCAGCAGGCACCGAACTCGCAGCAACCGATGGATGTATATTTCCGACCCTCGTAGAGGAGTGGCGGCGACAAGCTCATATGGCTGCCGCCGCCGCAATATGCGTTTAACTTGTCGATGTATCTGGTATTCTTGCGATTCACATACCGACACGCAGTTTGCTGCGGTCTTCATCGACCCACGAGCCGAGTGATCCCCCGTTAAGAGTTGTGTATTTGCCATTTGGTCTTTTTGCGACTAACTATCACAGGTCGAGTCTCAATGAAAGGGTTTGACAGACATAGCCCAAGTTTGTGGTTTGGTTTTGGCCGGACGGCTTGTTGTTTTTTGACACTTGAATTTCACTCTTTTTGGGTCAAGAGGCTTATTCGCCGGTAGTAAGGAACGGACGGGCAGCCGTCCAAAGCCCCGTCCGTCCTCCTCCGGCCTTCGCTCTCTCGCCCGAGTGTGGTCCACCCACAGCGTGGTACCTATTTTTGGTGCGGGGGCCGGGATTGTCCTCTTTCGCTGCTGGAGTTGCCAGAGCAGAGCCCGAGACCGCCCAAATCAGGAGAGTAGTAGTTTTAAGAGCGCCCCGTTCTCTTTCTCTCTGTTAATGATCCTTCCGCAGGTTCACCTACGGAAACCTTGTTACGACTTTTACTCCCTCTAAATGATCAAGTTTGGACATCTTTCCATCAGCTCGAGGCGACGACCCCAGAAAACCCTCTCGGGCAACGGGGCAGACAATCCAAGAGCGCCAGTCCGAAGGCCTCACTAAATCATTCAATCGGTAGTAGCGACGGGCGGTGGGTACAAAGGGCAGGACGTAGTCAGCGCAAGCTGATGACTTGCACTTACTGGGAATTCCTCGTTCATGGGAAACAATTGCAAGCCCCAATCCCTATCAAGAAAGGCTTTGAATGGGTTACCCGCTCCTCTCGGAGGGGGAAAACTGCTGATCCTCTGGTATGCCATGCGCGGCTCCAGAACATCTAAGGGCATCACAGACCTGTTATTACCAACTGCGCGGCCAGAATTGCCGCTTATCCTCTAAGAAGAAGTTGCGAACTGGACACCATTTTCTGGAGATCCGTCGACTACTTAGTAGGCCAGAGTCTCGTTCGTTATCGGAATTAACCAGACAAATCGCTCCACCAACTAAGAACGGCCATGCACCACCACCCACCGAATCGAGAAAGAGCTCTCAATCTGTCAATCCTTCCGGTGTCTTGGCCTGGTGAGGTTTCCCGTGTTGAGTCAAATTAAGCTGCAGGCTCCACTCCTGGTGGTGCCCTTCCGTCAATTCCTTTAAGTTTCAGCTTTGCAACCATACTTCCCCCGGAACCCAAAGACTTTGGTTTCCCGGAAGCTGCCCGCCGGGTCATGGGAATAATGCCGGCGGATCGCTAGTTGGCATCGTTTATGGTTAGAACTAGGGCGGTATCTGATCGCCTTCGAACCTCTAACTTTCGTTCTTGATTAATGAAAACATCCTTGGCAAATGCTTTCGCAGTAGTTCGTCTAGCGACGGTCCAAGAATTTCACCTCTAGCGTCGCAATACGAATGCCCCCGCCTGTTCCGATTAGTCATTACCTCTGGTTCTGAAAACCAACAAAATAGAACCGAGGTCCTATTCTATTATTCCATGCATCCCCATTCGGGCCATTCAAATAGCCTGCTCTGAGCACTCTAATTTTTTCAAAGTAAACTCTCCGGCCACTCGGGACACTCGACAAAGAGCATCCCGTGCGAGCCGGCGGGGCGGCTGTTCGGAGCGTGACAGTAAACACCGGGCGGTGCACCGTCAGTCCGGAACTGAGATCCAACTACGAGCTTCTTAACCGCAACAATTTAATATACGCTATTGGAGCTGGAATTACCGCGGCTGCTGGCACCAGACTTGCCCTCCAATGGATACTTGTTAAAGGATTTAAAGTGTACTCATTCCGATTGCGAGGCCTCGGATGAGACTCACATCGTTATTTTTCGTCACTACCTCCCCGTGCCGGGAGTGGGTAATTTGCGTGCCTGCTGCCTTCCTTAGATGTGGTAGCCGTTTCTCAGGCTCCCTCTCCGGAATCGAACCCTGATTCCCCGTTACCCGTTATAGCCATTGTAGGCGCATAACCTACAATCGAAAGCTGATAAGGCAGACACTTGAAAGAAGCGGCGCCGGTGCGGAGACCGTGCGCTCAGCCCGAAGTTATTCAGATTCACCACAGGTGGGTTACGGACCGGGGCCCGACCAGTTTTGAACTAATAAAAGCGCTCTTCCCTTGCGGTCAGAGACCAATTGCATGTATTAGCTCTAGAATTGCCACAGTTATCCAAGTAAGTGGGTTTACAGAACCAATGAAACATAGCTCATTTAATGAGCCATTCGCGGTTTCGCCTTAAATCGGCTTGTACTTACATATGCATGGCTTAATCTTTGAGACAAGCATATGACTACTGGCAGGATCAACCAGGTAGCTGCTGCTGTTGGCGGCGCCTATCACGGCGGCCAAAATAGTGAGAGAGATTGAGAGAGAGGCAGAAGACATTGGGCGAGGGACCGCACGTTGGCCTTAGAGAAATAGCAAACCAGATGATCAGATCTAACTGCACCTTCTCTTGCTATCCTCGGCGCCGGCAGCGCCACCGTGTGTGCCAATCTCCTCCCTTATCCGCTCCTCCTCTTCTCTTTGCCCCACCTCCAGCGAGGCAGCCGACATTGGGCGAGGGACCGCACGTTGGCCTTAGAGAAATAGCAAACCAGATGATCAGATCAAACTGCACCTTCTCTTGCTATCCTCGGCGCCGACAGCGCCACCGTGTGTGCCAATCTCCTCCCTTATCCGCTCCTCTTCTCTTTGCCCCACCTCCAGCGAGGCAGCCGACATTGGGCGAGGGACCGCACGTTGGCCTTAGAGAAATAGCAAACCAGATGATCAGATCAAACTGCACCTTCTCTTGCTATCCTCGGCGCCGGCAGCGCCACAGTGTGTGCCAATCTCCTCCCTTATCCGCTCCTCTCCTCTCCTCTTTGCCCCAGCTCCAGCGAGGCAGCCGACATTGGGCGAGGGACCGCACGTTGGCCAATCTCCTCCCCTTATCCGCTCCTCTTCTCTTTGCCCCAGCTCCAGCGAGGCAGCCGACATTGGGCGAGGGACCGCACGTTGGCCTTAGAGAAATAGCAAACCAGATGATCAGATCAAACTGCACCTTCTCTTGCTATCCTCGGCGCCGGCAGCGCCACCGTGTGTGCCAATCTCCTCCCTTATCCGCTCCTCTCCTCTCCTCTCCTCTTTGCCCCAGCTCCAGCGAGGCAGCCGACATTGGGCGAGGGACCGCACGTTGGCCAATCTCCTCCCTTATCCGTTCCTTTTCTCTTTGCCCCAGCTCCAGCGAGGCAGAAGACATTGGGCGAGGGACCGCACGTTAGCCAATCTCCTCCCTTATCCTTCTCCTCTCTCTGTTTCTTTCTCACTCTCTCTTACTGTTTGTGGGGACGTGGGCTCATGAGCGCCATCGTCGCCCAATATTGGTTAGGTTGTGTATTTTACGGGTGGGAACCGCCATCGTTGTTAGGTGATGGGGTAACCCAACGTGTGCTTTGACGAGTTTTGGCTGCTAAACTCTCTTTTTAGTATACTCGGCTCCCAGACTGCGCTCTGGTCGTATTTAACCATGAGCGTTGTCTATGCACATTTAGAGTAGCCGTTTGCGCGTGGAATAGTGCAATGAATCTCTTTCAAGAGACGGTTGGGCGCTGCATTGAAGGCCGGCACAGACGCGAAGACGGGGTGATCAGCCAACGCAAGTCCGCTAAGTTGGGCAGACAGCAAGGCGAAGGGGAGCCCCGTTCTGGACTGAAAGGCCGCAGCATATGCTGTGACGGAAACTAGTAGGGTGGCGACGTGTGCGCCGAGAGAGAACCGGAGTAAATAATGTCCAAACGGAAGAGAGACCTGGCAAGTGTAATTGATAGAGCGCGAGCCTACTCGCCATAAGCCCGCTCCACTGCCATTCCTCTGATCCAATGAGACTAAAATCTCTCTCCTTCTGCTCCAGCCATTGCAGGGCAGGGAAGCGACGGCTATTTTGGTTGTTGTTTTTGAATGCCGCGCTTTGCTTCGCAGAGGCGCCGAAGTGCGCTGGGGGGCGGAAGATATTCCACACCGAATAGGTGTGTGAAGGCACCCTCTCCCCTTAATATAGTGAAATAGTGCAATCCAGCATACAAGAGCGGACGATAGGACAGTCACAGTACCGCACCTCGAGAGTGGAAGTTGTTTGATCGTTTGTTAGGCAAGGTTAAAACCTGACTGTTCGTGAACAGCCGAATAACCCGGTTCCAGACTTACAATAGACGCAACATCATGATGCTGTTGCTGTCACGGAAACCGTGGTGGCGACGTGTGCGCCGAGAGAGTAATAATGTTCAATTGGGAGACAGACCTGGCTAGTAAAATTCATAGAACCCGCTCCACTGCCATGCCTCTGACCCCATGAGACTATTTTCTCTCTCTCTCTCTCCTTCTGCTGCTCCAGCCATTGCAGGGCAGGGAAGGGAAAGCGACGGCAACTTTGGTTGTTGTTTTTGAATGCCGCGCTTTGCTTCGCAGAGGCGCCGAAGCGCTCCGCTGGGGTGCGGAAGATATTCCACACCGAATAGGTGTGTGAAGGTACCCTCTCCCCTTAATATAGTGAAATAGTGCAATCCAGCATACACGAGCGGACGATAGGACAGTCACCGTACCGCACCTCGAGAGTGGAGGTTGTTTGATCGTTTGTTTGGCACGTTTAAAACCTGACTGTTCGTGAACAGCCGAATAACCCGGTTCCGGACTTATTGGTAGACACAACATCATGATGCTGCTGCTGTCACGGAAACGGTGGTGGCGACGTGTGTGCCGAGAGAGAGTAATAATGTTCAATAGGAAGACAGACCTGGCTAGTGAAATTCATAGATCGCGCTCCACTGCCATTCCTCTGACCCCATAAGACTATTTTCTATCTCTCGGTGTGTGCAGATTCTCGGATCATTTTGTATAGTATGCTATTAAATCGACCCTCGAATGACTCTGATGATCTCCCATTCGGGTGTGCAAGTTCTCTGTAGTATGCTATCAAATCGACCCCTGATTGACTTTGACGGTCTCCCATGCGGGTGTGGAACTTCTCTGGTATTTTGTATAATATGACCGAGGTGCCTCTACCCATTACTATAGTGAAATAGTGCCATCCAGTGTACAAGGGCGGACGCTTTCATCACCGTCTCCCACTCGGTGTGTGCACATTCTCGGATCATTTTGTATAGTATGCAATAAAATCGACCCTCGATTGACTCTGAAGGTCTCCCATTCGGGTGTGCAAGTTCTCTGTAGTATGCTATCAAATCGACCCCCGATTGACTTTGACGGTCTCCCATTCGGGTGTGCAAGTTCTCTGTAGTATGCTATCAAATCGACCCCCGATTCACTTTGACTGTCTCCCATGCGGGTGTGGAACTTCTCTGGTATGTTGTGTAATATGACCGAGGTGCCCCTACCCCTTACTATAGTGAAATAGTGCCATCCAGTGTACAAGGGGGGACGCTTTCATCACCGTCTCCCACTCGGTGTGTGCACATTCTCAGATCATTTTGTATAGTATGCTATTAAATCGACCCTCGATTGACTCTGACGGTCTCCCATTCGGGTGTGTAAGTTCTCTGCAGTATGCTATTAAATCGACCCCCGATTGACTTTGACGGTCTCCCATGCGCGTGTGGAACTTTTCTGGTATGTTGTACAATATGACCGAGGTGCCTCTACCCCTTACTATAGTGAAATAGTGCCATCCAGCATACAAGGGCGGACGTTTTCATCACTGTCTCCCACTCGGTGTGTGCAGATTCTCGGATCATTTTGTAAAGTATGCTCTTAAATCGACCCCCGATTGACTTTGACGGTCTCCCATTCCGGTGTGCAAGTTTCTGTAGTATGCTATTAAATCGACCCCCGATTGACTTTGACGGTCTCCCATTCGGGTGTGCAAGTTTCTGTAGTATGCTATCAAATCGATCCCCGATTGACTTTGACGGTCTCCCATTCGGGTGTGCAAGTTTCTGTAGTATGCTATTAAATCGACCCCCGATTGACTTTGACGGTCTCCCATTCGGGTGTGCAAGTTTCTGTGGTATGCTATCAAATCGACCCCCGATTGACTTTGACGGTCTCCCATTCGGGTGTGCAAGTTTCTGTAGTATGCTATTAAATCGACCCCCGATTGACTCTGACGGTCTCCCATGCGGGTGTGGAACTTCTTTGGTATGTTGTATAATATGACCGAGGTGCCCCTACCCCTTACTGTAGTGAAATAGTTCCATCCAGCGTACAAGGGCGGACGCTTTCGGTATGTGCAGATTCTCGGATCATTTTGTATAGTATGCTATTAAATCGACCCTCGATTGACTCTGACGGTCTCCCATTCGGGTGTGTAAGTTCTCTTGGTGTATTTGAAGTATGAGTTGAGTTTAATGAAGTTGATTTCGTCATAGGCACGGTGCTGTGCAGTGCTGTGCCATCGACAACACCAATAAGGAAGGGGCATCTATTTTTACTTAGGCTAGCATACCTAAGTTAAAGCAAACTCCCCTTGCCAATACAAGAAGGAAGAGGATTTCGAAATCGACGAAACCTCCGGCGGCCCGGTAGTGGTTGGTTAGGTAGTTGCCTGTATTATAACTCTATAAAATTAAAGGTCGCCCATTAGACTTTACCACGGTCAGGCGAAACAGGTTAGGTTAGATAGTGGTGGCTGTATGGATTATTTCTTTGTCTCTTATTGACTTAGGCTGGCTAGCCTCTATAAAATTGAGGACACCAATAGACTTTGTACTAAGGTTAGGTTAAACAGACACTTGGAGCAGGCCGCTACACACTTCTGCTGTAATGGAGGATTTCGCCATCGGGGGGCGTGACGAAACCTCCGGC
>NW_024743374.1:0-23260 GCF_018991925.1 Homarus americanus | reverse complement strand
GAAGGTTTGAGGGGTTTATCGGGGGTACCAGCGGCCATGGCGCCGGTACTCCCACCCCTGACTCCGTTCATTCTTATTCTTAAGACGGAGGAAGGTTTGAGGGGCTTTATCGGGGGTACCAGCGGCCATGGTGCCGGTACTCCCACCCCTGACTCCTTTCCTTCTTATTCTTAAGACGGAGGATGGTTTGAGGGGCTTTATCGGGGGTACCAGCGGCCATGGCGCCGGTACTCCCACCCCTGACTCCGTTCCTTCTTATTCTTAAGACGGAGGAAGGTTTGAGGGGCTTTATCGGGGGTACCAGCGGCCATGGCGCCGGTACTCCCACCCCTGACTCCGTTCTTTCTTATTCTTAAGACGGAGGAAGGTTTGAGGGGCTTTCTCAGGGGTACCAGCGGCCATGGCGCCGGTACTCCCACCCCTGACTCCGTTCCTTCTTATTCTTAAGACGGAGGAAGATTTGAGGGGCTTTATCGGGGGTACCAGCGGCCATGGCGCCGGTACTCCCACCCCTGACTCCTTTCCTTCTTATTCTTGAGACGGAGGAAGGTTTGAGGGGCTTTATCGGGGGTACCAGCGGCCATGGCGCCGGTACTCCCACCCCTGACTCCGTTCCTTCTTATTCTTAAGACGGAGGAAGGTTTGAGGGGCTTTATCGGGGGTACCAGCGGCCATGGCGCCGGTACTCCCACCCCTGACTCCGTTCCTTCTTATTCTTAAGACGGAGGAAGGTTTGAGGGGCTTTATCGGGGGTACCAGCGGCCATGGCGCCGGTGCTCCCACCCCTGACTCCGTTCCTTCTTAATCTTAAGACGGAGGAAGGTTTGAGCGGCTTTATCGGGGGTACCAGCGGCCATGGCGCCGGTACTCCCACCCCTGACTCCGTTCCTTCTTATTCTTAAGACGGAGGAAGGTTTGAGGGGCTTTATCGGGGGTACCAGCGGCCATGGCGCCCGTACTCCCACCCCTGACTCCGTTCCTTCTTATTCTTAAGACGGAGGAAGGTTTGAGGGGCTTTATCGGGGGTACCAGCGGCCATGGCGCCGGTACTCCCAGCCCTGACTCCGTTCCTTCTTATTCTTAAGACGGAGGCAGGTTTGAGGGGCTCTATCGGGGGTACCAGCGGCCATGGCGCCGGTACTCCCACCCCTGACTCCGTTCCTTCTTATTCTTAAGACGGAGGAAGGTTTGAGGGGCTCTATCGGGGGTACCAGCGGCCATGGCGCCGGTACTCCCACCCGACTCCGTTCCTTCTTATTCTTAAGACCGAGGAAGGTTTGAGGGGCTTTATCGGGGGTACCAGCGGCCATGGCGCCGGTACTCCCACCCCTGCCTCCGTTCCTTCTTATTCTTAAGACGAGTGCGGGGGCCGGGATTGTCACCATTCGCTGCTGGAGTTGAGAGAGCAGAGCCCGAGACCACCCAAATCATTAAAATAATTGAAAGAGAGCCCCATTCTCTTTCGCTGACAGCCCTGTTCCAGACTTATTGCTAGACGCAACATCGTCACGAAACAGTAAAATATTTGAAAGAGCGCCCCATTCTCTTTCTCTCTCTGTTTGGTTGTTAGATTAAGATCTGACTGTTCGCTGACAGCCCTCTTCCAGACTTATTGCTAGACGCAACATCGTCATGAATCAGTAAAATATTTGAAAGAGTGCCCCATTCTCTTTCTGTTTGGTTCTTAGATTAAGACCTGACTGTTCGCTGACAGCCCTGTTCCAGACTTATTGCTAGACGCAACATCGTCATGAATCAGTAAAATATTTGAAAGAGCGCCCCATTCTCTTTTTTACGACTAACCATCACAGGTCAAGTCTCAATTAAAGGGTTTGACAGACATAGCCCAAATTTGTGGGTTAGGTTTGGCCGGACGGCTTGTTGTTGTTGTTAAGGTTAGGAATTTTTTTGGCTTTGTAATTTAACTCTTGGGCAAGAGGCTTATTCACCGGTGGTAAGGAACGGACGGGCAGCCGTCCAAAGCCCCGTCCGTCCTCCTCAGGTATCGCGCTCTCGCCAGAGTGTGGTCCTCCTACAGCGTAGGAGTGGTATTTATGGTGCGGGGGCCGGGATTGTCATCATTCGCTGCTGGAGTTGAGAGCAGAGCCCGAGACCGCCCAAATCAGTAAAATATTTGAAAGAGCGCACCATTCTCTTTCTCTCTGTTTGGTTGTTAGATTAAGACCTGATTGTTCGCTGACAGCCCTGTTCCAGACTTATTGGTATTTATGGTGCGGGGGCCGGGATTGTCATCATTCGCTGCTGGAGTTGAGAGCAGAGCCCGAGACCGCCCAAATCAGTAAAATATTTGAAAGAGCGCCCCAAGAAATGACCTCGAAAACCCATAAGTGGCGAGTAATTAGCATTGCAAAAATAATTAAAATATTCTAAAAATCATTTGAACATTTTCTAAAAGCCATTTGAACAAGTTATAATCAAGATATCAAATTTTGGTTAACAGATCCTTAAGCAGCACATTCAGGAGTATCTATACTGAAATTTTGAACAAAATCCATTTTTGGGCCGAAATGACAAAAATTGTGTCTAAAGCCTTAAAGGATTTTTGGCCAAAAATAATTTTTCTCTCTGAACTAAAATTTAATGTGCCTAACTATTTAAGTACATCCAGAATAATACACAAGTACCAAGAAATGACCTCGAAAACCCATAAGTGGTAGTAATTTAGCATTGCAAAAGTAATTAAAATATTCTAAAAATCATTTGAACATTTAGCCATTTGAACAAGTTATAATCAAGATATCAAATTTGTTGTGATCTCAAGGTTATTATCCAGGAGTAATTTATACTGAAATTTTGAACAAATCCATTTTGGGCCGAAATGACAAAATTTGTAAGTCTAAAGCCTTAAAGGATTTTTGGCCAAAAATACTTTTTCTCTCTGAACTAAAATTTAATGTGCCTAACTATTTAAGTACATCCAGAATAATACACAAGCACCAAGAAATGACCTCGAAAACCCATAAGTGGCGAGTAATTAGCATTGCAAAAGTAATTAAAATATTCTAAAAATCATTTGAACATTTTCTAAAAACCATTTGAATGTTATAACTAAGATATCAAATTTGTTAATATGATCCAAGGTACATCTGAGGAGCAATTTATACTGGAAATTTTAACAACCATTTTTGGGTCAAATGACAAAATTGTGTCTAAAGCCTTAAAGGATTTTTGGCCAAAAATACTGTTTTTCTCTGAACTAAAATTTAATGTGCATAACTTTTTAAGTACATCCAGAATAATACACAAGCACCAAGAAATGACCTCGAAAACCCATAAGTGGCAAGTAATTAGCATTGCAAAAGTAATTAAAATATTCTAAAAATCATTTGAACATTTTCTAAAAGCCATTTGAACAAGTTATAATCAAGATATCAAATTTTGGTTAACAGATCCTTAAGCAGCACATTCAGGAGTACCTATCAGGGCTGTGGAGTCGGAGTCGGAGTCGAGGAGTCAGAGGAAATTTCGGCTTGTGGAGTCGGAGTCGGTAAAATTGTCCAGACTCCGACTCCGACTGAAGCTATTCTGTTCCTAAGAACAAATATATGAACTCAGGCATATTCATTGCAGTGATTCCACTGATCCCACTAATTTTCTTAAATTATTAAAAGAATTTATTTCCATTTTATAAGCATTATTATGAATTTATTGTAGCAGGCCCAGTATAGCACTATAATTTTGGACGATAGTCTCTTCTTTACCATTTGAAATTTTGAATTATATCAAATTTTGTTTCGTTGAAAACTGCACAGAGGCTCTCAGCTACAAAACAATTAGCTACAACCTGTTTTTGGTGAGATTAAGGCAAATTTAATTTAATAACTTAATCATGTAAGGTTTTTCCTTTTTCCTTAATAAGGTATTCATTTCTTTAATGTACATAAATATATAACTTTACTTTAAAAGGAATTGTAGGATCATCATTTAGATCCACATCAGATTATGAGCTTAAACAAAATTCATATGCTGAGATCGAATTTTTAGATATACATGTTAATGGTGTTTTCTAGTTAATATCTTGAATTCTTAATAAATTTATTTTTCTTTTGATTGAAACTTTGAAAGTCAAGCCTATCATCTTTTTGTAGTTCTTAAATATCGTCCAGCTCATTAATAAAGCTGTAGCAGTATAGCCACGGTGTTTTACTTTTTACCTATGCAGGTTACAACATACAAATTACAATTAGGATGGTAGAAATAGTTGTTACAAATAGGCCAAGGAGTCGGAGTCGGAAGTATAAAAATTTGAGGAGTCGGAAGCATAAAAATTTGAGGAGTCGGAGTCGGAGTCGAAGGTTTTGTCTTCGACTCCACACCCCTGGCTACCTATACTGAAATTTGAACAAAATCCATTTTTTGGCCGAAAATGACAAAAATTGTAAGTCTAAAGCCTTAAAGGATTTTTGGCCAAAAATACGTTTTCTCTCTGAACTAAAATTTAATGTGCCTAACTATTTAGGTACATCCAGAATAATACACAAGCACCAAGAAATGACCTCGAAAACCCATAAGTGGCGAGTAATTAGCATTGCAAAAGTAATTAAAATATTCTAAAAATCATTTGAACATTTTCAAAAAGCCATTTGAACAAGTTATAATCAAGATATCAAATTTTGGGTAAGAGATCCTTAAGCAGCACATTCAGGAGTACCTATACTAAAATTTTGAACAAAATCCATTTTTGGCCGAAAATGACGAAAGTTGTAAGTCTTATGCCTTAAAGAATTTTTGGCCAAAAATACTTTTTCTCTCTGAACTAAAATTTAATGTGCCTAACTATTTAAGTACATCCAGAATAATACATAAGCACCAAGAAATGACCTCGAAAACCCATAAGTGGCGAGTAATTAGCATTGCAAAAGTAATTAAAATATTCTAAAATTCATTTGAACATTTTCTAAAAGCCATTTGAACAAGTTATAATCAAGATATCAAATTTTGGTTAACAGATCCTTAAGCAGCACATTCAGGAGTACCTATACTGAAATTTTGAACAAAATCCATTTTTTGGCTGAAAATGACAAAAATTGTAAGTCTATAGCCTTAAAGGATTTTTGGCCAAAAATATGTTTTCTCTCTGAACTAAAATTTATGTGCCTAACTATTTAAGTACATCCAGAATAATACACAAGCACCAAGAAATGACCTCGAAAACCCATAAGTGGCGAGTAATTAGCATTGCAAAAGTAATTAAAATATTCTAAAAACCATTTGAACATTTTCTAAAAGCCATTTGAACAAGTTATAATCAAGATATCAAATTTTGGTTAACAGATCCTTAAGCAGCACATTCAGGAGTACCTATACTGAAATTTTGAAAATCCATTTTTTGGCCGAAATGACAAAAATTGTAAGTCTAAAGCCTTAAAGGATTTTTGGCCAAAAATAATTTTTCTCTCTGAACTAAAATTTAATGTGCCTAACTATTTAAGTACATCCAGAATAATACACAAGCACCAAGAAATGACCCCGAAAACCCATAAGTGGCGAGTAATTAGCATTGCAAAAGTAATTAAAATATTCTAAAAATTATTTGAACATTTTCTAAAAGCCACTTGAACAAGTTATAATCAAGATATCAAATTTTGGTTAACAGATCCTTAAGCAGCACATTCAGGAGTACCTATACTGAAATTTTGAACAAAATCCATTTTTTTGGCCGAAATGACAAAATTGTAAGTCTGGGGCCCATGATTTTTTATTAAAAATACTTTTTCTCTCTGAACTAAAATTTAATGTGCCTAACTATTTAAGTACATCCAGAATAATACACAAGCACCAAGAAATGACCTCGAAAACCCATAAGTGGCGAGTAATTAGCATTGCAAAAGTAATTAAAATATTCTAAAATCATTTGAACATTTTCTAAAAGCCATTTGAACAAGTTATAATCAAGATATCAAATTTTAGTTAACAGATCCTTAAGCAGCACATTCAGGAGTACCTATACTGAAATTTTGAACAAAATCCATTTTTTGGCCGAAATGACGAAAATTGTAAGTCTAAAGCCTTAAAGGATTTTTGGCCAAAAATATGTTTTCTCTCTGCCTGAAAAGTGCAGCCTGCAACTCAAATAAAAGTGTTTTTTCCCTGCCCCCTAACGGCTCTGCTCTGTGCATGCTGCTGCCCTGGACTACCGCTCCCCTGGACTGCTCTGTGCTTGCTGCCCTGGCCTGCAAATTTATAGAGCCATTAAGTTTCCATTAATAAATGTCTAAATGTCATTACGTCTTTATTAACCTTTTCCAGCATTTACAATATTTTCAACTTTTACAGAAAATTGACTAAGTTCAGCTTCAGATTTTGAAGCAAAATAATTTAATGTAATACTTGAAAAAATATCTTAATTCATAATATACAAATATAATATACAAATGAAAAATATATATAAACTTGAAAAATAAACAATATATAAATAATATATATATATATATACTGTATATATAAATAAAAAAATATAAAATATAAAAAAATATATATAAATAAAATATATAAATAAAAAATATATAAATAAATAAAATATAATTAAATAAAAAAATATAAAATAAAATATATATTAATAAAAAATATAAATAAAATATATAAATAAAAATATATAAATAAAATATATAAAATAAAAAAAAATAACTAAAATAACCTAAAAACCTGAAAAAAATAGCTAAAAATATGAAAAAATAGCTAAAAATATGAAAAAATAGCTAAAAATATGAAAAAATTGGCATTTTTTTTATGAAAAAATGGCTAAAAATTGCAAAATTTGAGCAAAAAAATTTCCCTTTTTTTACCCTTAAGTGTTTTTTGAGTTTGCCATTGCCAGGACTAACGTTGAAAAAATTTGGTAAAAGATAATCGGAAGCGTCTCCGGAGGAAGGCCTTCAAATTATCATTCACCAATAATATAAAAAAATACAAGCATAATGGATTACCTGGCCGTGGGAAGAGTAACTCAGTAGGGGCCCAGTGAGTTACTCTCCCCACGTCCAGGTAGTCCGTTATGCCTTATAATACACAGATGCCAAGCTGGAGCTCGTAAGAATGGCACAAATGTTTTACCTCTAAAACCACACAAAAATTTTTTACTCAAAATATGCCCAGGAATAATTTTGGCCATTTTTGGACTTAGAATATTTTTAAACAATGAATTTTTGGACTTAGAATAAATTTTGGACTTAGAATACTTTAAACGATGAATTTTTGGACTTGGAATATTTTAAATGATGAATGTTTAGACTTAAATATTTTAAATGATGAATTTTTGGACTTTCATTGAATAAGATCGCTGCAATTCGTACTTCGGTTTAATTCGTATGTTTCTCAAAAAATTAATTGAGCGATTTGAATTTGGAATGAATATGAAATAACTGAGTGGTTCAAAAAGTTGCCTTGGCTGTCATATACAATATTATATTTATAATTATTGTGCAAATATAAATAGTTATAAAATGTACAGTACTTACAATATTAAAGTAAATAATACAGTAATAAATAATGAGAGGTGAGATCGTAGATGATATTCCATAAGTGTAACGGCCACACTGGTAAATGAAGTAAAAACCCTCTTTGGAGAAATATAAGATGAAATTTTGGAGCTGATTTGACTATTGTGCATATTTTATCAGATGAGAAGAGATGCCCTGCCCCCTCCTCAAGAGTTACACCTGATTGGCTGTTGCAAATCTGTCCGATTTCCTCCTGAAGTAATGATGTAGCTATTTCTAAATGAGTTTATTCATAATGACCATTTCTGACGAGAAAGACATTTAGCTAAATTATTTAAAGATTCATACATTAATTATATCAAACATAAACATGTAGGAAGTTTATCAGAAATATTATACAAGAATTAACTGTTAAACTCTGGTGGCAAATTGACGCTTTCGGAGGACGCATTTAATATATACTTATTTTTACCCGCAATAATACACAAATTACGTATCTCTTCTCAGATGGGATAAAACACACTATAGGTCCCTCTTCTGCCAACTAACACAACAAAACAAGGGAGAAATACATAGAACAAAGGAAAAGTCTCCTGAGTTAGGTAGGTTGGGGATTAATCTTCTTGATGAGAGCAGTGGACCCCAGACCTGATCCTCAATACTATTACACTTTCTGAATATCATCCACATATTATCAGTTCACCTCACAATGTGCAGTAAGTCTTACAGTTATTTATTACTGTATTATTTACTTTATTATTACTGTTTGTGCACTTAAAAAATATTTGTTTGCACAGTAATTATAAATAAGATTATTTTGTGTGGCAGTCAAGGCATGGTAACTGAGTATGTTTGTTGGTTGGAATAATGAGGAACAATCTGAACAGAAAACGAACAAATAATTGAACAAAAAGATTGAGAAAGTGTGGAATAATGTCAAAATATTCGGAACTCGGTTAATTTGTATTTTCAGTAATTCGGTGGACCACAAACGGCACTATACTCTCATTGATTTGACAAAAGAGACTGCGTCACTCAAATTACCGAAAATACGAATTAACCGAGTTTCGAATATTTTGATATTACTCCTTTAATAATTCTACCCTTTATTTATTTATTAAGTTCTGATTATAGAGATTCTTTGCCTACCTGTAACTCCCCTCCCCTCCACATTCATTTGTGTATCTCTTAACCCAGTTAGTTTCCTCCTTTCTCTCCTGCACCATCTCAGTTTAGCCTCCAGGTACTGTACTTCTCTCTGTTGCCAACCATCTTCCACATCTCACACAATCTTCTTTTCTCTTTTTATCTCTCTTTCCACTTCATCATTCCCGCCATCAACCACACTCAACGGAACATCTTTTATTATGGCCCAGCGTCTTGGTACACTGCCCCTCACTGGCTGCTTCCTAGCCTCTCAACTCATAAGAAAATGCTTCTTTTACATTCAGTTCCTTCACAATTCCCACACTCTCCTTCTTGGAACATCCACCTTCTTCCTCTCCCTCCATCTTTAAGTAACACACACACACACAAGCAACCTGTTCTAATTTCCTGACCAAAATGTAGCCAATCTAGGTTTCTGTGCCACCTGCCTTAGGCCTACACGGTCAGCCTACTTGCCCTATTCTTAAACACATGTTACATACCATCCCCAAACTCAAGTGTTCTTTCACCTTCAGTATTCCTTATTCCAAAGCCTTTCCCACCACGCACACCTTCATAACCCAGCGCGACAAATTTGGACAATAAAAATAGTTTGTTTAAACGGAGATCACTACACAATAAACTGCATCTCCTAAAACAACATTAACTGCCATGACTATAACAGAATAATTGCCGCTCAAGTCACTCGACAGATTTTACGGCAACATTAAATGACGCCGAACTAATGAGATAGAATTCCTAAACGAACAATAAAATGTATTTATGGCTTAGTTTAACCTAAATGGTAAATATATGTAAAGTACCTGAACGGTTCAACAGTCTCACTAAATCACATTAATTCTAAAGTCCTTAAAAACAATTTTGTTCCTTAATTTCAAATCATATTGTGATGGAATTCTAAGTCCTGGTAAAATTAAAATATAAATTTAGCCAAATTATACCTGGATAAACAGTGATAAATAAAGGTGTTGTGGTTTATAATTAAAATAAGACAAATTGTTAATCTTCCAGAGCCACAGCTAAACACCTCAGTTTAATATTGACCTCCACCTCACACTACAACAGAGTAACACCTGTGATGAAACAACATTATCAGGGAAAAGATCAACATATTTACATACACTAGACTACTTTAGATAGATAGATATATAATTATTATGTAAACTTATCACATAAGCTTACAATTGGTTCAACCTGCATATAGACAATGTAGGTATACAGTTCAGCATGTATATAGCTAATACAGGTATACAGTTCACCATGTATATAGACAATACTGTATAGGTATACAGTTCAGTATATTGTATTAGCCTCTCACATTAATATTATATAAATATGAGCTAAGGACATATATTCATTATATACATTCTATCACCCAGACTATTGAGCATACAGCGACATAAACATGTGTTCTGTCACACCTCCTAGGGTGCACAGCCCACAAACATGTGTTCTGTCACACCTCCTAGGGTGCACAGCCCATAAACATTTCTTCTGTCACACCTCCTAGGGTGTACAGCCCATAAACATTTGTTCTGCCACACCTCCTAGGGTGTACAGCCCATAAACATTTGTTCTGCCACACCTCCTAGGGTGTACAGCCCATAAACATTTGTTCTGTCACACCTCCTAGGGTGTACAGCCCATAAACATTTGTTCTGTCACACCTTCTAGGGTGTACAGCCCATAAACATTTGTTCTGCCACACCTCCTAGGGTGTACAGCCCATAAACATTTGTTCTGTCACACCTCCTAGGGTGTACAGCCCATAAACATTTGTTCTGTCACACCTCCTAGGGTGCACAGCCCATAAACATTTGTTCTGTCACACCTCCTAGGGTGTACAGCCCATAAACATTTGTTCTGTCACATCTCCTAGGGTGTACAGCCCATAAACATTTGATCTGTCATACCTCCTAGGGTGTACAGCCCATAAACATTTGATGTCACACCTCCTAGGGTGTACAGCCCATAAACATTTCTTCTGTCACACCTCCTAGGGTGTACAGCCCATAAACATTTGTTCTGTCACACCTCCTAGGGTGTACAACCCATAAACATTTGATCTGTCACACCTCCTAGGGTTTACAGCCCATAAACATTTCTTCTGTCACACCTCCTAGGGTGTACAGCCCATTAAACTACAGACTCATCCCTCAGTGTGTGGTAGGCTGTTTAGTTAATGACCTGTTGAAGTGTGGTTACTGTCCAGTCACCAGACTCAAGAGAGTTCAGCCCAGTTCACAGCCGGACACGATGCCCTAAAGTGAGACCAGCTCTCCGGGCTGTACCTCTCTCTAATTATATCAGCTAATTACAAGCCAATAGCTAATCCTCATTAGTCTGTCAATACCAAATAATTGTACAGACATTACTACCCAATATAACTATTAAATCAGCATGTGTGATTACATTAAACCAAGGAACAACGAGTGAAGAGAACATTATCTGTGTGTCTTGCTTAACTAACAAGCGAAGATAATTACAAGTACAACTCAGGACAGCTGTGACAATTTAAACTATCTACGACTGTATCAAAGGTAACATGACGTGAGATGACCCTATATCTCACTCAGCTGTATCAAAGGTGACATGACGTGAGATGACCCTATATCTCACTCAGCTGTATCAAAGGTGAGATGACCCTATATCTCACTCAGCTGTATCAAAGGTAACATGACGTGAGATGATCTCAAGTATCTCATCAGCTGTATCAAAGGTGATATGACGAGATGACCTCATATCTCCACCTCCTTAGAAGCACGTGAGATGGACCTTACACTTCCTACCTCCAGCTGTATCAAGGTAACATGACGAGATGACCCTTTGTACATTCACCAGCTGTATCAGAAGGTGACATGACGTGAGATGACCCTATATCTCACTCAGCTGTATCAAAGGTGACATGACGTGAGATGACCCTATATCTCACTCAGCTGCATCAAAGGTGACATGATGTGAGATGACCCTATATCTCACTCAGCTGCATCAAAGGTGACATGACGTGAGATGACCCTATATCTCACTCAGCTGCATCAAAGGTAACATGACGTGAGATGACCCTATATCTCACTCGGCTGCATCAAAGGTGACATGACGTGAGATGACCCTATATCTCACTCAGCTGCATCAAAGGTGACATGACGTGAGATGACCCTATATCTCACTCGGCTGCATCAAAGGTAATATGACGGGAGATGACCCTATAATCTCTACCCAAAGGATTAAAGGCATAAGGACGTGAGATGACCCTAGCATTCTACCTGCTGTATCAAAGGTGATGACCCTATATCTCACTCAGCTGGGTATCAAAGGTGTAACATGACGTGAGATGACCCTATATCTCACTCAGCTGTATCAAAGGTGAGATGACGTGAGATGACCCTATATCTCACTCAGCTGTATCAAAGGTGACATGACGTGAGATGACCCTATATCTCACTCAGCTGCATCAAAGGTGACATGACGTGAGATGACCCTATATCTCACTCAGCTGTATCAAAGGTGACATGACGTGAGATGACCCTATATCTCACTCAGCTGTATCAAAGGTGAGATGACGTGAGATGACCCTATATCTCACTCAGCTGTATCAAAGGTGACATGACGTGAGATGACCCTATATCTCACTCAGCTGTATCAAAGGTGACATGACGTGAGATGACCCTATATCTCACTCAGCTGCATCAGTGTGAGATGACCATCTCACCTAGCTGTATCAGCATATGACGAGATGACCTTATATCCTTACCTAGCCATCATTAAAGGTGAGATGACCCATCCTTACCTAGCTGTATCAAAGGTAACATGACGTGAGATGACCCTATATCTCACTCAGCTGTATCAAAGGTGAGATGACCCTATATCTCACTCAGCTGTATCAAAGGTAACATGACGTGAGATGACCCTATATCTCACTCAGCTGCATCAAAGGTGACATGACGTGAGATGACCCTATATCTCACTCAGCTGCATCAAAGGTGACATGACGTGAGATGACCCTATATCTCACTCCAGCTGTACTGGCAGACATGACGAGATGACCTTACATCTCACTCGGTTGCATCAGCACATGACGAGATGACCCTATATCTCTACTCAGCTGTATCAAAGGTAACAACATGACGTGAGAGATGACCCCATCTCTACCCAGCCGCACTGCTGTAACATGACGAGATGACCCTATATCTCACTCAGCTGTATCAAAGGTAACATGACGTGAGATGACCCTATATCTCACTCAGCTGCATCAAAGGTGACATGACGTGAGATGACCCTATATCTCACTCAGCTGTATCAAAGGTGACATGACGTGAGATGACCCTATATCTCACTCAGCTGCATCAAAGGTGACATGACGTGAGATGACCCTATATCTCACTCAGCTGTATCAAAGGTAACATGACGTGAGATGACCCTATATCTCACTCAGCTGCATCAAAGGTGACATGACGTGAGATGACCCTATATCTCACTCAGCTGTATCAAAGGTGACATGACGTGAGATGACCCTATATCTCACTCAGCTGTATCAAAGGTGAGATGACCCTATATCTCACTCAGCTGTATCAAAGGTAACATGACGTGAGATGACCCTATATCTCACTCAGCTGCATCAAAGGTGACATGACGTGAGATGACTCTATATCTCACTCGGCTGCATCAAAGGTACCAGCGACTAACCTACACTCGTTCAGGCAAGTGTTAACAAGTGAGATAGTTTGGTATCTTACCACAGCTAAAACAATATAGACAACCCAGGTATACAGTTCACCATGTATATAGACAACACAGGTATACAGTTTAGTATATATTGTGGAAAATGTATAATTCCATGTAATAATTAAGAATTGTAAATAAAACCTGGTAACAATCTGCCCAGTGGAGCCTTGAAGCAACTATCCTCATTTACTCAGTGAGCATTATAGAGGAACAGTCCTTTGTGTTCCTGACCTGCATCTGATAATGGCTGAACCACATCATCAAGGTCAAAAGTAAGTAATAATAAATGGCCGTTATAAACCATCAAGTGCCGTTGAGGACGTCTGTGTTGTGGCCTTCTGAATCCTGCCAAGTTAAACCTTTTAAGGAAGGTCTTCACTCCCTGCAGTAGTTTGTAACAGGTGGGTCAGACCTGCACAGTACCACACCACCGACTTAACGCCAAAATATTTATCATTGTCACCTCAGATCCACTACATTCTCACACAATAATAATTCTTGGCTTTTACACAATAAAGGCCAGAGGAGAGATGGAGTGGCAAGAGAAGGCCACCTTATAGTTGTGTGTGATCAAGACTCATTCATCAGTGGCATAAATGTTAAAGCTCACTATGGCCGAGTCAACATTAAATTAGGATTCACGTAGCGACGTCGTAATTACCGGTAATGAGCCGTTTAGGCAGTTGGTCTGTTAAAACTGTACAGTACGGGAGGAAACTGTAGTATTGTACCTGCAGAAAACCTGCCATGTTTGTTAGCGAGGGTAACATCTGTCCCAGGCTGGGCAATGAACCCAGGACACCACTAAAGATATACAACTCCTGATGTATCTGAGAGACAATCACCAGTGTTTTGGTATAAAAACAATAAACAATATTTTCATGGTTCTATATCACTAAAGTGGTCTAGTTGCTGAATACATTGGACATTTTCCTGCAAATATTTGTATTCCAGGTATTAATCACATGCATTGTCAACTGTCTATCATGGTTAGTACAGTAGTTCTGTCTACAGTACATATAAGACAGATATACTGTAGACAGATGGACAGAAAGATGTAGAGAGATATACCATATTTCCCACCATATAAGACATATATTTTTATTACGTCGGCAGGAGTCAGCCCAAGAATGGGGAGCACATCCCTGTCTCCCACATCTTTAGTGAAAAAATGTCAAATGGCATGCAGTATTTTGTCCTTCCTCTTATTTATTATCATTATTTTTATCCGTTCTTCACATTGGCGAGGGTCAACTGTACTGTACATGTTATGGAACACATTGCAATTCCTTTTATGAAAGTTTAGTTTAGGTGAACTTTCTTGAGACTATAAACCTTTCATGCTATATCTATATCTGTGGTTGCCTTTAATATGGTGAGAAATACAGTACAGTAGTATAGATAGATAGACAGATAGATAGATAGATAGCCTGAAACTTAGATAGAATGCAAGAACAAAATCATCATCACCACCCAAATCATACAGCCATTCTCCTGCAGTCTGTCTTGTCAGGTTCTAAGATCATTTCTTACAATCTCTCCCCATGTCATTCTTGGCCACCTACCACTGGCTCTCCTCCTCACCACATTTAGACTCATGCACCACTTAACCCAGCTGGTCTCATCCATTCTCCCCACACTCCCGATCTCGGTCTACTTATACGTAAATCTTGGCCGATACTCTCAATACCCAGCCGCCCTCTTAGCTCTGAACGGCGATTCTCATCTTTCAGCGTCACAGTACACATCCACCTCACCATTCTCATTTCAGCTCACTCAAGACTGCATATGTCATCCTCTTTAACTGCCCATGTTTCACGGATATATAACACCACACTTCTCACACCAGTTGTATACATTCTTACTTTCATGTGATGGGAAAGTCCCCATGCTGACAATAAAGACAAGAATTCCCAAAACCTCCTCCAGCCATTGTCACCCAGGCAGCAGAACTCATCCATGACTCACAACACAGCAGCCTTCAGCACCCCATCCAGCACTGATCATGTCACCCAGGCAGCAGAACCCATTCCATGACTCACAACACAGCAGCCTTCATCACCCTCTCCAACACTGATCATGTCACCCAGGCAGCAGAACTCATCCATGACTCACAACACAGCAGCCTTCAGCACCCCCTCCAGCACTGATCATGTCACCCAAGCAGCAGAACTCATCCATGACTCATAACACAGCAGCCTTCAGCACCCCCTCCAGCACTGATCATGTCACCGAGGCAGCAGAACCCATTCCATGACTCACAACACAGCAGCCTTCAGCACCCCCTGCAGCACTGATCATGTCACCCAGGCAGCAGAACTCATCCATGACTCATAACACAGCAACCTTCAGCACCCCCTCCAGCACTGATCATGTCACCCAGGCAGCAGAACTCATCCATAACTCACAACACAGCAGCCTTCAGCACCCCATCCAGCACTGATCATGTCACCCAGGCAGCAGAACCCATTCCATGACTCACAACACAGCAGCCTTCATCACCCTCTCCAACACTGATCATGTCACCCAGGCAGCAGAACCCATTCCATGACTCACAACACAGCAGCCTTCAGCACCCCCTCCAGCACTGATCATGTCACCCAGGCAGCAGAACCCATTCCATGACTCACAACACAGCAACCTTCAGCACCCCCTCCAGCACTGATCATGTCACCCAGGCAGCAGAACTCATCCATGACTCATAACACAGCAGCCTTCAGCACCCCATCCAGCACTGATTATGTCACCCAGGCAGCAGAACCCATTCCATGACTCACAACACAGCAGCCTTCAGCACCCCCTCCAGCACTGATCATGTCACCCAGGCAGCAGAACCCATTCCATGACTCACAACACAGCAGCCTTCAGCACCCCCTCCAGCACTGATCATGTCACCCAGGCAGCAGAACCCATTCCATGACTCACAACACAGCAGCCTTCAGCACCCCCTCCAGCACTGATCATGTCACCCAGGCAGCAGAACTCATCCACACAGTCCACGGATAATCTTCAGTGTTGAGTTTCTTCAGTCTTGTCATGGACACATATTTACCTGCACATACATAACACTTACAGTCAGCAACATCCTGCAGTCTGCCATCCACTCCACTGTACATCTTGTGTACCCACCTTCCTCACTCACTGTACCTCTTGTGTACCCACCATCCTCATTCACTGTACCTCTTGTGTACCCACCTTCCTCACTCACTGTACCACTTGTGTACCCACCATCATTCACTGTACCTCTTGTGTATCCACCTTCCTCACTCAATGTCAATATCTTTCTTACTGATAGCATAGATATAGATAAGACAGATGCTTGTATATATAAAGACAGTCTGATAGATGATATAGATACCAAACAGACAGACATACAGGTATTGAAAGACTGATAGAAAGATATAGAAGCACAGATAGATAAAGATAGACAGTTAGACAGACATAAAGACATACTTGTAGCAGCAGAGTCTCCATGATCCAGTTGTTAATTTCTCAAGGGTTTAGTCGTTAACACATCTGGAACAAACAAACAAAAACAGTTAATATACACAACAGTTTATGATAAAAATATGTCCATAAATTAATAGTTATTCAGTACAGCAGTTGTTTGTTTTCCAATGTCGTATGTTTCCATTAGAACAGTATTGCTCACACCACATTCTAGTTTCTTAATTATTTCAAGTTTGTCACTCAATTTCAACGAGTTATTCTTTCTCTTCACACAACGAAGTTTATCACCTATAGGAGCCATTATCATGGGCTTGTACAGTACTCTGTAAATGGAAAGAGTAAGACTCAAAATAATGTTATGTTACACCGGTATTCTATTCATACTGTGCTTGATATAATGCATTCACGGAAATGTAATATTTTTGCTGAAATGGCGTACGTATCACAGTGGAAAGTTGGATAAAATCGTGACGAAAACAATGACTTAATCTTTCTTTCGTTCAAAAGATGTTACCGTAATCCCTTTTCGAATGGTTTTCAGTTAAAAAACTGTTGTATTACAATAATATTCTATCCTAATTGACTTGAATAAATACTACGATACCATATTTCTGAATATTTTCATTAAAATCCATCAAAATCATTTTCCTTGTCATCGTCTTAAGCACCAAAGAGCTCCTCCCAGTCTTCTCCTTGAACAGGGCTAGAGGGTACGTGTTTTTCGAATCGTAAGACTAAGTGTGGATCAGGGTTTGAAGGTCCTACTATTTACGTCTGTGAGCGTGGAGCGAACATAACTCCAACAGATATCATATGAAAATACATGAGAACAATGATCTGGAAAAAGGATAAATGTATCAGAACTATGTGAGGTGTTGACAGTGATCTAGAAACTATACTGGAAAGGAAATATCGTGTATGCGTCGGTATGAATTTAATACACCTCGTAGCCTCACGTGACATATACCCACGACAGGTACAGTGATCAGAGAATCTTATGTCTGTGTTCAAATAGTGCAATGTGTGAGAGGAGGATCCCTCATTACAGTTTTTAAGTGAAGTTGATACACCCCCGCCATGATCATTCGGCTTTGGTTTCAAGGCGCGCCATGTACCCGCCTCAGATGCCCCGTTGATATTAAAATCCCAGGCATTTAACCAAGCACTAGCAAACCAAGACCTGACCTTAGTGTGTAATTTAGGATTAATATATGTGTTTATAAGAAATGAGTGACAAGATACCGTGAAGTGTTCAGGTGAGAACCATAAGAAACAAAAGTGTAAATTGAGGATTGGAAACTGTAGGCCTATGTGACGAGAAGCGGCGGGAAGCCGGCCTTAGTCTTTCCCGTTCTGCCGTCACCACAGGTCAGTGTCCTAGCGGGCTATATCCCGCCCTACAAGTAAGGTTGATAAATAGCAGTTACTACAGTTTAAAGCTTTGCCGGATATATAAGTGTGATAGGGATGTGTTAAGGGGTGGGATAACCGCCCGTCAGGCATTATTGCTTAGTCTTTCCCGTTCTGCCGTCACCACAGGTGCCACGTGGTCGGGGTATCTTGCCGCCCGGCCGCCATTGTCTCCTTGAGCGCCACACCAGGTGGGGAATGACTCCCCACTATACCAGTCCACTATGAACCGGTGGATTCCCAGCGCACCACTCCACATGAATAGTCACAACTAAGGAGACCGTGAGAAACTGCGGTCGTCACTTGGAGCGACCTATAATACCAGGCGTAGAAATAGTGCTGGTATGTCTCTAGGTGAAGCCCTCGTCTTTACCCACCGAGGGCGGTGTGCGAACGAGGTGCCCGTTGTGTATACCTAAAAGTCACAAGGAGTCACATACTTGCAGGTATGGAGTGTAACAGGTGTGTTGAGATGGTGCTACTATGTATGATAACCGACGGTGCTAAAATCCACACCAGTGGAACAGTCTGATGTGTTAAGGGATATTGTAAGAAGGAACGACCGAGATACGGCGTTCACCGATTGTTATGCAATAAGTGGGTGGATGACCCGCCAGTAATGTAGGAGTCTGGGGCCCAGCTGGGTAACCAAAATTCCGTTGTTCTTCTGAGGAAGGCCAATTCATGTATGTTGTTTTTACCAGTATGTTTTAGAAGGAATAAATCAATTAAGACATGTTATGGTTTCCCCCTTCTTTACCCTCATCGATCTGGTCAATGGAAAACCTAACCCAATGCCTAGTCCACTCTGCCTGCTACCTAACGAGCTACATGCTGTCCAGAGGGGGTCTGGTGGCAGAGACCCTTAGACATTAAGATTAGAGTTAAATTATCCCCTTAGATTTAGTGACCCCCAGATCTAGCAGTATACTGTGTATACCATACCATGCATTTGGTTACTTTGGGCTTGCTATTATGATGCAAGAGATCTGCCCTGGCAGCTGTACCGACACTCACAGCCGGTGGTGCGTCGTTTCCATTGTTTACTGGTAGTTCCTGGTAAATATTTTTCAACCTAACGAAACTATTAGCCGTTTAGAGGTCAACCCCTAATTTTTTGCCAAATAATTTGGTCTTAAAAACTCGAACTACACACAGGTATACATGGTAAATAAGGACATGGGGGGGCCAGGGGTTTTTTAGGGGGGGGGGGGAGGCAAAAGTACATGGATTTTTAACATTCATGGGTATCTCTCTTACCTAACCCCCGTGTATGTTTAGGGCTGACTGTATGTATGCATGCATAAAACAAGTAGAGTATTAATAAACATGATGGTTCATGTGCTATAACAGGAACAGGTACTGCAGTAAGAGGTGTAGTATTACCTGGGCCTCGGCCATATCCTGCCAAACACTGTGCCTTTAACCTCTCCGAACCTCTTCGTTTTGACGATATAATCAAAGATAGCCGTTCTTTCCTCGTGGGAGTAGTATACATCTTTTCTGTAAAAGAAAACTTATGATAATATACTTTGTTTAATATTTGTTCACACAACTAAAAGGAATATCCTTCCTTCTTTAGGCATTTGCCTCCAGGTGTAATGTTAACCTACATCTATTGAGGATAAAATCTTTCACCTACAAATTGACAATAACACATTTGCTGTAATCAGACATATCTAGTTGCCTCAACCCCAACAATAACCGAATTTTTTCTCCCAAATTTTCTTATTATTGTGGACTAATACTGTAAAACAAGTTAATGATCACCAAAAACAGCACTCATCTTACACCCCCCTCATAAACCCCCCCAAAATAAAATAATAATAAAAAACTCATTTGCCTATCAGTATTTATCTTTCCGTCCCTATTATTAGCCAGAGATTTATAATATTGCTAAGTATAATAGTGTGAAATAATAAGGAAACACCACTATAAAGGTGCTCCTCTACTTAAGAACGTTCAAGAAAATTCCAGATAAAACAAACATTACCTAAGAGGAGAAGAGTGAGCCAGGTTTTAAGGCTGTATTAAAGGGTATAGCTGGGCTAAATATCCATCATCTTTTCAGTTTTTACAATAAGTTTGGTATCTACAGGAGTAAAGTTGGACTTACAAACAAGCCTCAAGAACGTAACTCTTTCGCAAGTAGAGGAGCATCTGTACTTAATTTTTTTCTCAGCTGAGAAAAGATGCCCCGCCCCATGACTGTATTGCTCTAATTTTATCCAAAATTTTATTATAACATGCATATTATCTCGATATTACTACATATTAATTCACAGAAATAAACAAACATGTTGTCAGTGAAGAAGAACACTCACCTCAACCCAAGAAACAGGAAGTTTGCAAGTGTAAGTCCTGGACCCACTCTCCAGAGGATTTTTTCAAAGCACACTAAGTCTCGGTAATTTCCAGGAAGGTCACCTGCAACAAGAAAGTCTCTTTCAGAAACAGGTAATTAAACACAATTGAAATCTTAACTATAAAGTAGAAGGAGTGACGACAACTTGTTTCAGTTGCTCTCCACCCATAGCAGGAAAAGGCTGATATCATCATAATCATCTCCAACATTTCATGTCCATTTCCCACAGTTGTGTGCATAGCCATGATTACCTGATGGCAGCTCTCTAAGCTGCATAATGTCTTTTAATAACATCATAAAGATTAAGTTGTAAATGTGTCCACCAAACTTTGAGGGCTTGGAACCCTTGGAAGCTCTAAACTAGAGTGATTAGGGCTAAACTGACCATCAGCCAACTTCCCCCTAACCATGTCCCATGATCAGATGTTTGACAAAGCAAGGTTGTCCATGGTGGCTTGGAAGGTATGGAAATCACTCTCAAGGTTTCACAGCACATGAGTTACCAATTATTTACTTGTCAGACTTTATCACTGAGCGGGAAGAAGAATCAACCCCACATAATCCACTGACCTCTTATGATGACATCAAAGGAGGAGGATGGGATCTCATTAATTCTTTTTAGGCTCTATTATCAAACAGGATTTCAGGATCTATCCTTTATAACTAGTTATCTGTCAAAAATAACTAATGAATGCTTAAGCTGTGCTGTACAAAGAGCACTCTCATGAAGAAGACCTGACCACAGTTGATACAAAACTGTACCACGTATGAAAATATGGAAGTTAAAGACACACGTAATGAAAATTGAAAATGCCCGAACTGCAAAGGACATCACCGCACTTTGGCAGCACGATGCCCAGTAAGGAAGGATATCATCAAAGACATGAAGGAAAAGGAAAAATCGAACAAACATATAGAAACTTACCCAACCAAAACCTATGCTGCAATAACAAAGTTGCAAGACACTACAGATGGCACGCACGCGCCATCTATCGGACAATCCCAGAACCAGAAATTTGACACGGACAGTCCCTCGCTTAATTCAGATTTCGTCCGATATCGGGATTAAAGGGGTCCGTTTTAACGAGGGTCTACCCTTCACCACACTAGCCACACCGATACATGCCCACATAATCAACGTGGCTAACACGGGAACATTCGGAAAAACTATCAGAGAAATGTTGGCAGCGAACAACCTACCACAGGTAAACTTCCCACACAATGCCCCATCAGCAGACATTTTCAAAATAATAACCAAAAACAGTCTAGGAATCACCAGCAAAGAAAGGGAAGATAAAATAACACAACAAGAAAATTGCACAGGAGCAGAGACTGCAATGGATACAACCCACTCCAAAATAACCACAAGACCCTAGAGAACACAACCAACCAATCAGCTAAGTCAACACCAGCAAGACCACGTAGAGAGAACCCCACAGGTCAACGGCCGGCCGACGTCGGAGACAGCATAGGAATCAGGTTTTACTCGGTCAACTCCCTGTAACAAATGAGAGATTGTTAAAAGATATTAAAGAAGGAACAACCAAATACACATATGAAGAGGGACTCATAGAAACACTAATACGTGGAGGAAAAATAAGCAGAAAATACAACAAAATCGAGAACGTAGACTTATCAAAATTCAAGAAAATAAGAACAGGACTGAAGGAGAAGAGAGAGAGACTCTCCCCCGGAGAGACCCGAGCAACCGAACAACACGCGTCAAGTTCATGCGACCCACGATTACGCAAAACAGAACACAGAAAATAATACAACACAACGTCCTGGCCTGGACACATACAAGAAAAACAGAACTGACAAACATATACAACAGCATAGACCCAGACATAATTTTCATAAACTCACACCGACGGAAAAACAGTGACAAAATAAAACTCTTCAACTATTACACACATCAACTGAACATACACTCATAACAATTTCCAAACCTACTTCTTAGCAGTCGAAATCAACACAACTAAAGGCCCAATAACAATCGGAACAACATATTTACCTTGCCGACGACAAACATTCCCGACCGGCGACTTACTAAAACTAATGAGACGTAACACACCAGCATACAGTATTTTATAGGAAACTTAAATGCGACACACACCATACTCGGACACAGAACCAGAAACCCAAGGGGGAAGATTATACACGACCTATTAGAAAACGGCAACATCACACACCTGGGCCCAGATTTCGAAACCTACATAGCTGCAGGAAGCACCGGGAAGCCGGATATGGTTTTGACCAATAGACACCACCATTTGAATTCACACATGAAACCTGGACCAACCACCACTAGCGATCACCTGCCCATAATTATCACTCTATCAACATCACCAATACAAATCCCCTCCATCCCTAGATTCTCTTTCAACAGAGCAAACTGGGAGGGTTTTAAGGCAGAACTCAACACAAACGAACAAATACATCGACATAATAACACAGCAGACATTGACATAGCCCTGGAAACATGGTACTCTAAAGTCACCACAGCCATGGAAAATAACACCCCCAAAACAACTTACCGCACACTACCCCACGCACAATTAACACACGAACAGAAGATAATCCAGACAAGACTGAATAATATACTAGAACATACAAATACTCACGGCCGGAACCAAGAAACAATAACTCTCTTCAGAAACCTAAAGGAAGAGCTGAAAGAAATATG
>NW_024743373.1:0-50437 GCF_018991925.1 Homarus americanus | reverse complement strand
AGATCACCACCGTGGAAGTGTGTGTACCAGGGAGTTAGGTTCACCATCACCACCTGTGGTGTGTACCAGGGAGCGTTAGGTTCACACCAATCGTAGGAGGTGTGTGTACTAGGAGCATTAGGTTCACCACCGTGGGAGTGTGTGTACCAGGGAGCATTATGTTCACCATCAACACCATGGAGTAAGAGGGAGCATTAGGGTTCACCATCACCACCGTGAGAATGTGTGCACCAGGGAGCGTTAGGGTTTCACCACTCACACCCTGGGAGTGTGTACCAGGAGCGTTAGGTTCACCATCACCACTGTGGTGAGTGTGTGTACTCAGGAGCGTTAGGTTCACCATCACCACTGTGGGAGTGTGTGTACCACGAGCGTTAGGGTACACCATCACCACTGTGGGAGTGTGTGTACCAGGCAATGTTAGGTTCACCATCACCACCGTGAGAGGTGTGTGTACCAAGGAGCGTTATGTTCACCATCACCACCGTGGGAGTGTACCAGGGAGCATTAGGTTCACCATCACCACTGTGGGAGTGTGTGCACTAGGAGCGTTAGGTTCACCATCACCACTGTGGAGCAGCCAGGGAGCGTTAGCGTCACCATCATATCTGTGAGTGTGTGTACCAGAGAGCGTTAGGTTCACTGCAGGTGAGGTTTTAGCAGGGAGCGTTAGGTTCACCATCACCACCGTGGGGAGTGTGTGTACCAGGAGCGTTAGGTTCACCATTACCACCGTGAGAGTGTGTGTACCAGGAGCGGTAGGTCTACCATCACCACAGTGAGTGTGTGTACTAGGAGCAGCATGTTTACTAACACCAACATGGAGTGTGTGTACCAGGGAGCGTTAGGTTCACTGCCGTGGGAGTGTGTAAAACAGGCAGCGTTAGGTTTACCATCACCACACTGGGAGCAAAACAGGGAGCGTTAGGGTTCACCATTACCACCTGAGGGAGGTGTGTGTACTAGGGAGCGTTAGGTTCACCGTCACAACCATATGCGTGTGTGTACTAGGAGCGTTAGGTTCACCATCACCACCGTGGGAGTGTGTGTACCAGGAAGCGTTAGGTTCACCATCACCACCGTGGGAGTGTGTTCCAGGGAGCGTTAGGTTCACCATCACCACCTTGGTAGTGTGTGTACAGGGAGGGTTAGGTTCACCATCACCACCGTAGGAGGTGTGTGTAGGAGCGTTAGGTTCACCACCGTGGAGTGTGTGAGTACCAGGGAGCAGAGTTCACCACTGTGGGAGTGTGTGTACTAGGAGCATTAGGTTCACCATCACCACAGGAGAGTGTGTGCACCAGGAGTGTAGTTCACCATCACCACCGGGGAGGTGTAACCAGAGAGCATTATGTTCACCATCAACACCATGGGAGTGTGTGTAAGGGGAGCATTAGGGTTCACCATCACCGTGAGAGTGTGTGAACCAGGGAGCGTTAGGGTTCACCATCACCACCGTGGAGTGTGTACCAGGGAGTGTTATGTCCACCATCAACACCATGGGAGGTGTGGGTGGGGAGCATACGTTCACCATCACCACTGTGAGAGTGTGCACCAGGGAGCGTTAGGTTCACCATCACCACCGTGTGGGAGTGTGTGTACCAGGGAGCGTTAGGGTTCACCACCACCATGGGAGCGTGTGTACAAGGAGCGTTAGGTTCACCATCATCACCGTGGAGTGTGTGTACCAGGGAGCGTTAGGGTTCACCACCGTGGGAGGTGTGTGTGTACTCAGGAGCATTAGGTCACCACCGTGGAGTGTGTGTATCAAGGTGCATTATGTTCACCATCAACACCTGGGAGTGTGTGTAAGAGGGAGCGTTAGTTCACCATCACCACCGTGAGAGTGTGTGTGCACCAGGGAGCGTTAGGGTTCATCGGCATCGTGGGAGGTGTGTACCAGGAAGCGTTATGTTCACCATCACCACCGTGGGAGTGCACTTAGGAGGTAGGGGTTCACCACCGCGGAGTGTGTGACCAGGGAGGCGTCTCACCATCATGGAAAACTCAGTACCAGCAAGCGCCACCCACCATCACCACCGTGGGAGGTACCAGGAGCGTTAGTTCACCACCACCCGTGAGAGTGTGTGTACCAGGGAGCGATAAGGTTCACTCACCCGGTACCAGAATATTTAGGGTTCACCATCATCACCGTGGAGCAAAACAAAAACCATGCTCCATCACCACCATGAGTGTGTGTACCAGGGAGCGTTAGAATCACCATCACCACCATGAGTGTGTGTACCAGGGAGCGTTAGACCACCGCCGTGTGAGTGTGTACCAGGGAGCGTTAGGTTCACCATCACCATCGTGGGAGTGTGTGTACCACGGAGCGTTAGGTTCACCATCACCACTGTGGGAGGTGTGTGTACCAGGAATGTTAGATTCACCATCACCACCGTGGGAGGTGTGTACCAGGGAGCGTTAGGGTTCACCATGTGGGAGTGTGACAAGAGCATTAGGTTCACCATCACCACCGTGAGAGGTAAGTGTACCAGGAGCGTTAGGTTACCACCACCGTCGAGTGTGTTGTACCAGGGAGCGTTAGGCTCACCATCACCACCCTGGGAGGTGTATAACAGGAGTTAACCATCACCACCGTGGGGAGTGTGTACCAGTGAGCGTTAGACCTCACCACCGTGGGGAGTGTGTACCAGGAGCGTTAGGGTTCACCATCACCAATGTGGGAGGTACCAGGGAGCGTTAGGTTCAACACAACCACCGTGGGGAGTGTGTGTACCAGGAATGTTAGGTTCACCATCACCACCGTGGGGAGTATAACAGGAGCAATCACCACCACAGGGAGTGTGAAAACTAGGAGCATTAGGTTCATCACCACCGTGTGGGAGTGTGTGCAACAGGGAGTGCAAAGCCCCACCATCACCACCTTGGGAAGGGTACCAGGAGATTTAGGGTCACCATCACCATCGTGGAGTGTGTGTATCAGGGAGCGTTAAGTTCTCCGCCGTGGGAGTGTGTACCAGGAGCGTTAGGGTTCACCGTGCAATGGGGAGTGTGTGTGTATCAGGAGCAAGTAGGTGCACCATCACCACTGTGGGAGTGTGTGTACCGGAGTGTTAGCGCCCACCATCGTGTGTCGAGTAACAGGAGTTGGTTCTCAGCATCACCACCACGAGGGAGTGTGATCAGAGAGTTAGTTTCATCATCACCACCGTAGGAGGAAATGCAGAGACCGTGTTAGGGTCATTCTACCACTGTGGCAGTGTAAAAATGGTTGAGTGCAGGCCCACCATCACCACCGGGAAATGCCGGCGGGAGGTTTGGTCATCAGTGGCCTGTGCATCAGGAGCTAGGCTGACCATCACCACCGTGAGTGAGCACCAAGGAGCGTTAGATTCACCATCACAAACTGGAGTGTACCAGTGAGCGTTAGTTTCAAACAGGCGATTAGCCCACGATCACTACTGTGGGAGTTGTGTACCAGGGAGCAAGGTTCACCGTCACCACCGTGGGAGAGTGTGTACTCATGGAGCGTGTTCACCATCACAACCGTGGGAGGTGTGTACCAGGAGCGTTAGGTTCACCATCACCACTGTAGGAGGTGTGCAACAGGAGCGTTAGGTTCACCATCACCACCGTGGGAGTGTGGTCCAGGTAGCGTTAGGTTCACCATCACCACAATGGGAGTGTACCAGGAAGCGAAGTAGTTTACCATCACAACCGTGGAGGTGTACCAGGGAGGTTAGGTTCACCATCACCACCGTGGGAGTGTGTACTAAGGAGCGTAGTTCACCATAACCACCCTTGGGAGTGTGTGTGTACCAGGAGGGTTAGGGTTCACCATCACCACTGTTGAATGTGTGTACCAGAGAGCGTTAGGTTCACCACCGTGGGATATGTGTACCAGCAGCATTAGGTTCACCACCGGGAGTGTGTGTACCAGGAGCATTATGTTCACCATCAACACCATGGGAGTGTGAGTAACAAGGAGCATTAGGTTCACCATCACCACTGTGGGAGCAGTGTACCAGAGAGCGTTAGGTTCACTCACCATGGGAGGTGTTGTACCACGGAGCGATAGGTTCACTGCAGTGGAGTGTACATGGAGCAGTTCACCCAAACACCCCGTGGGAGTGTACCAGGGAGTGTTAGGTTCACCATCGGGTGTCTGTACTAGAGAGCGTTAGGTTCACCATCACCACCGTGGGAGGTGATGTGGGAGCGTTAGATCACCGTCACCACTGTGGAGTGTGTGTACCAGGAGCGTTAGGTTCACCATCACCACGGTGGGAGGTGTGTACCAGGGCGTTAGGCTCACCATCACCGTGGGAGGTGTGTACCAGGACGTTAGGTTCACCATCGGTGCTGTGTGCCAGGAGAGTTAGGGATCACACACCACAGTGGGAGTGTACCAGGGCGTTAGGTTCACCATCACCACCGAGGGGTGTACCAGGAAGCTAGGTTCACCATCACCGGGGAGTGTGACATAGCGTTAGGTTCACCAGCACCACCCGTGGGGAGGTTTGTAAAGGAGCATTAGGTTCACCACACCAGTGGGAGTGTGTGTACCAGGGAGCGTTAGGTTCACCATCACCACCTTGGGAGTGTGTGTACCAGGAACATTAGTTCACCATCACCACCGTGGGAGTGTGAATTAGGAGCGTTAGGTTCACCATCACCATCGTGCGGAGATTGGTGTACCAGAAGCGTTATGTATCACCACCGTGGGAGTGTGTACCAGGGAGCGTTAGATTCACCATCACACCGTGAGAGTGTGTGCACAGACGTTAGTTCACCATCACAAACCAGGGAGCTTTTAGGTTCACCATCACCACCTGGAGTGTGTACCAGAGAGCGTTAGGTTCACCATCACCACCGTGAGTGTGTACCAGGAGCGTTAGGTTCACCACCGTGGGAGTGGAAACAGGAGCGTAGGTTCACCATCACCACTGGGAGTCTGTACCAGGGAGCGTATAGTTCACCATCACCACCGTGGGAGTGTGTACCAGGAGCGTTAGGTTCACCATCGTGAGTGCTGTGTACCAGGGAAGGGGTTCACCATCACCACCGAGGGAGTGTGTACCGGGAGCGTTAGGTTCACCGTCACCACTGTAGGAGTGTGTGTACCAGGAGCTAGGTTGACCATCACCACCGTGGAGTGTGTACCAGATGTTAGGTTCACCATCGTGGGTGTCTGTGTACCAGGAGCGAGGTTCACCATCACCACTGCGGAGTGTGTGTACCATGAGCGTTAGGGTTCACCATCACCACCGTGGGAGGTGTGTACCAGAGCATTAGGTCAACCATCACCACCGTGAGTGTGTACTAGGGAGCGTTAGGTTCACCATCACCATCGTGGAGTGTGTGTACCAGGAAGCGTTATGTTCACCATCACACCGTGAGGGTGTACCAGGAGCATTAGGGTCACCATCACCGTGGAGTGTGTGTTCAAGGGAGCATTAGGTTCACCAATGTGAGTGTGTGTACCAGGGAGCGTTGGTTCACCATCACCACCGTGGGAATGTGTGTACCAGGGAGAGTTAGGGTCACCATCACCATCGTGGGAGGTGTGTACCAGAGAGCGGTTCACCGCCATGGGAGTGTGTGTACCTGGAAGCGTTAGGTTCACTGCAGGAGTGTGTGTACCAGGAGAGTTAGGTTCACCATCACCACTGTGGGAGTGTGTGTACCAGGGAGCGTTAGGTTCACCATCGTGGGTGTCTGTGTACCAGGGAGCGTTAGGTTCACCATCACCAGCTGGAGTGTGTACCAGGAGCGTTAGTTCAATGTCACTGCCGTGGGAGTGTGGTACCAGGAGCGTTAGGTTCACCATCACCACTGTGGAAGTGTGTGTACCAGGGAGCGTTAGGTTCACCATCACCATCGTGAGGTGTGTGTACCAGGAAGCGTTAGGTTCACCATCACCATCAGGGAGTGTACCTGGGAGCGTTAGGTTCACCGTCCGCCGTGGGAGTGTGTCACCAGGAGCGTTAGGTTCACCATCACCGTGAAGTGCGTGTACCAGGAGTGTTAGGTTCACCATCACCACTGTGGGAGGTGTGTACTGGAGCGTTAGGTTGACCATCACCACTGTGGGAGTGTGTACCAGGGAGCTAAGGTTCACCACCACCGTGGGAGTGTGTGTAGCAGGAGCAAGGGTTCACCATCACCACTGGGAGTGTGTACCAGGGAGTGTTAGGTTCCACCATCACCACCGTTGAGTGTGTAAAAGGAGTGTTAGGTTCACCATCGTGGGTGTCTGTGTGCCAGAGCGTTAGGGTTCACCATCACTACCGTGGGATGTGTACCAAGCCTAGGTTCACCATCACCATCGGGAATGTGTGTACCAGGAAGCGTTAGGTTACCATCACCACTGTGGAGGTATATTACATAGCGGAGGTTCGGCCATCACCACCGTGGGAGTGTGTGGAAAGTGTTGTTAGGTTCACCATCACAACCGTGGGGTGTGTGTGTACCAGGAAGCGTAGGTTCACCATCACCACTGTGGGAGGTGTGTACCCAGGAGCGTTAGGGTTCACCATCACCACTTTGGGAGGGCAGGGAGTGTTAGGTCCACCATCGGGCATCTGTGTACCATGGAAAGTTAGGTTCACCTCACCACTGTGGAGTGTGTACCAGGGGCATTATGTTCACCATCACCACCGGGAGTGGTGTGTACCAGGAGCTAGGTTCACCATCACCACCGTGGGAGTGTGTGTACTAGGAGAGTTAGGTTCACCATCGTGGGTGCGTGTGCCAGGAACATTGCCCATCACCACCGTGGAGTTGTGTACCATGAGAAGAGTCACCACCGTGGAGAGTTTCAGCTGGAGTTAGGTTCACCATCACAACAGTGGGAGTGCACCAGGAGCTGTTAGGGTTCACCCATCACCACCGTGGGAGGTACCAGGAGCGTTAGGTTCACCATCACCACTGTGGGAGGCACCAGATAGCAATAACTACCATCACCACAATGGGAGGTAAAATTAGGAGCGTTAGGTTCACCATCACACCGTGGGAGGTGTGTGGGTACCAGGGAGCGTTAGGTTCACCATAACCACCGGAGTGTAATTAGGAGCGTAGGGTTCACTACAACCACCTTGGAGTAAAACAGGAGAAGTTAGGTTCTACCACCGCTGGAATGAGTGTGTACCAGAGAGCGTTAGGTTCACCACCGTGAGTGTGTGTACCAGCGAGCATTAGGTTCACCACCGTGAGTGTGTGCAACAGGGAGCATTATGTTCACCATCAACACCATGGAGTGTGTGTAGAAGGAGCATTAGTCCACCATCACCACCGTGGGAGGTACCAGGAGTGTTAGGTTCACCATCGGGTGTCTGTACCAGGAGCGTTAGGCCACACCATCACCAACCGGGAGGTGTGTAGTGGGAGCGTTAGGTCACTGTCACCAATGTGGGAGTGTGTGTACCAGGATGTAAGGTTCACCATCGTGGGGTGTCATGTGTGCCAGGGAGAGTTAGGTTCACCATCACCACATTGGGAGAGTGTGTACCAGGAAAGCGTAGGTTCACCATCACCATCGAGGAGGTACCAGGAAAGCGTTAGGTTCACCATCACCGTGGGAGTGTGTACCATAGCGTTAGGTTCACCAGCACCACCGTGGAGTGTTTGTAAAGGAACATTAGTTCACCCATCAATTTGAGTGGGAGGTAACAGGGAAGGTTAGGTTCACCATCACCAACGTGATAGTGTACCAGGCTGAGCTTAGGTTCACCGTCGCCACCGTGGGAGGCGTGGTAAGGGAGCGTTAGATTCCATATCACCATCGTGAGAGTGTGTGTACTAGGGATCGTTTGTTCACCATCACCACCAGGAGCTTTAGGTCACCATCACCACCGTGGAGGTAACAGATAGCGTAGGTTCACCATCACCACCGTGGGAGTGTGTACCAGGAGCGTTAGGTTCACCATCGGGGTGTCTGTGTACCAGGAGCTGTATAAGTTCACCATCACCACTCGAGGAGTGTGTGTACCAGGAAGCGTTAGGTTCACTGTCACTACCATAGAGGTGTGTATGAGCTGCTAGGGTTCACCATCACTGTGGGAGGTACCAGGGAGCGTTAGGTTCACCATCGTGGGTGTCTGTGTACCAGGGAGCTTTAGGTTCACCATCACCACCGTTGGAGTGTGTACCAAGGAGCGTTAGGTTCACCATCACCACGGGAGTGTGTACCAGGGAGCGTTAGCTCACCATCACCACCGTGGGAGTGTGTACTCAGGGAGCGTTAGGTTCACCATCACCATCGTGGAGTGTAAAATGCAGCGTTATGTTCACCATCACCACCGTGGGAGGTGTACCAGGGAGCGTTAGGGTTCACCATCACCACCTTGGGAGTGTGTATACCCAGGGAACGTTAGGTTTACCACCACCGTGGGAGTGTTTGTACCAGGGAGCGTTAGGGTTCAGCGTCACCACCGTGGGAGGTGTGTACGAGGAGTTAGGCTCACCATCACCACCGTGGGAGGTGTACCAGGGAGGTGCTAAGTTCCACCATCACCAGCGGGATTGTGTGTACCAGGGAGTGTTAGGTTCACCGACCCCACCATGGGAGTGTGTCTACCAGGAACGTTAGTTTCAGCATCACGTGCGTGTACCAGGAAGCGTTATGTTCACTATCACCACCGTGGGAGTTTGTGTACCGGAGCGTTAGGTTCACCATCACCACTTTGGGAGTGTGTGCACAATGAGGAGTTAGGGTTCACCAACGGGTATCTGTGTACCATGGAACGTTAGGTTCACCTTCACCACCGTGGGAGTGTGTGTACTAGGAAGCATTATGTTCACCATCACCACCAGGGAGTGTGTGTACCAGGAGCGTTAGGGTTCACCATCACCACCGTGGGAGTGTATGTACAGGGAGTGTTAGGTTCACCATCGTGGGTGTCAATGTGCCAGGGAGCATTAGGGTTCACCATCACCACCGTGGGCTTGGTGTACCAAGGAGCGTTAGGGATCACCATCACCACCGTGGGAGGGTGTGTACCAGATAGTTAGGTTCACCATCACCACAATGGGAGTGTGTGTACCAGGAGCGTTAGGTTACCATCACAACCCGTGGAGTGTGTGTACCAGGGAGCGTTAGGTTCACCATCACCACCCTGGGAGTGTGTGTACCAGGGAGTGTTAGGTTCACCATCACCACCTTGGGAGTGTGTGTACCAGGAGGGTTAGGGTTCACCATCACCACCGTGGGAGTGTGTGTACGAGGAAGCGTTAGGTTCACCATCACCACCGTGGGAGTGTGTGAAACCAGGGAGTGTTAAGTTCATCATCACCAGCGTGATTGTGTGTACCAGGAGTGTTAGGTTCACCGACACCATCATGGGGAGTGTAACCAGGAACGTTAGGTTCAGCATACCACCATCGTGGGAGTGTGTATACCAGGAAGCGTTATGTTCACTATCACCACCGCCGTGAGACTGTGTGTGTACCAGGGAGCGTTAGTTCACCATCACCACCGTGCGAGGTGTGTACCAGGAGTGTTAGTTCATCACCACTTTGGGAGTGTTAACGAGGAGTGTTAGGGTTCACCATCTTGGGTATCTGTGTACCATGGAACGTTAGGTTCACCTTCTCCACCGTGGGAGTGTGTGTACTAGGAAGCATTATGTTCACCATCACCACCGTGGGGAGTGTAAAAATAAGGACGTTAGGTTCACCATCACTACCGTGGGAGTGTGTGTACCAGGGAGGTTAGGTTCACCATCGTGTGTGTTCTGCCAGAGGAGCATTAGGGTTTCACCATCACCACCGTGGGAGTTTGTGTACCAAGGAGTGTTAGGATCACCGTCACCACCGTGGGAGTGTGTGTACCAGGGAGTTAGGATCACCCATCACCACCGTGGGAGTGTGTGTACGAGGGAGCGTTAGGGTTCACCATCACCACCGTGGTAGTGTGTGTACCAGGGAGTGTTAAGTTCACCATCACCAGCGGGAGTGTACCAGGGGAGTTGCAGTTCACCGACACCACCATGGGAGTGTGTGTACCATGGAACGTTAGGTTCAGCATCACCATCGTGAGAGTGTGTGTACCAGGAGTGTTAGGGTTCACCATCGTAGGGTGTCTGTGTGCCAGGAGCGTTAGGTTCACCACCATCACCCCAGTGGGAGTGTGTGTACCAGGAAGCGTTAGGTTCACCATCACCATCGAGGAGTGTGTACCAGGAAGCGTTAGGTTCACCACCACTGTGGGAGTGTGTGTACCACATAAGGTTAGGTTCACCAGCACCACCGTGGGAGTGTTTGTAAAAGGAGCATTAGTTCACCATCACCCCAGTGAGTGTGTGTAACAGGGAGCGTTAGGTTCACCATCACCAACGTGATAGTGGGTGTACTGGCGAGCGCTAGGTTCACCGTCGCCACCGTGGGAGTGCGTGTACCAGGGAGCGTTAGATTCACCATCACCATCGTGAGAGTGTGTGTACCAGGGACCGCTTGTTCACCATCACCAGGGAGCTTTAGGTTCACCATCACCACCGTGAGTGGTGTACCAGATAGCGTTAGTTCACCATCACCACCGTGGGGAGTGTGTACCAGGGAGCGTTAGGTTCCACTGCCGGAGTGTGTGTACCAGGAGGCTAGGTTTCACCATCACCACCGTGTGTACCAGGAGCGTATGGTTCACTTTCACCACTGTGGGAGTGTGTGTACTAGGGAGCGTTAGGTTCACCATCGGGTGTCTGTGTACCAGGAGCGTAAGTTCACCATCACCACCGAGGAGTGTGTACGGGGAGGTTAGGTTCACTGTCACTACCATAGGAGTGTGTAAGCCTTGGAGCGTTAGGTTCACCATCACCACCGGGAGTGTGTACCAGGAGCGTTAGGTTCACCATCGTGGGTGTCTGTGTACCAGGGAGCTAGGTTCACCATCACCACCTGCTGGAGTGTGTACCAAGGAGCGTTAGGTTCACCATCCTGGGAGGTGTACCAGGAGGTTCACCATCACCACCGGGAGTGTGTACCAGGGGAGCGTTAGGTTCACCATCACCATCGTGGGAGGTAAAAGCAAGCGTTATGTTCACCATCACCACCGTGGGAGTGTGTGTACCAGGAGTTCACCATCACCACCTTGGAGTGTGTGTACCAGGAAATTAGGTTTACCATCACTGTGGGAGGTTTGAACCAGGGAGTTAGGTTCAGCGTCACCACCGTGGGAGTGTGTGTACGAGGAGAGTTAGGCTCACCATCACCACCGTGGGAGTGTGTGTGTACCAGGAGTGTTAAGTTCACCATCACCAGCGTGGGATTGTGTGTGAGTTAGGGAGTGTTCACCGACACCCAATGCACGGGAGTGTGTAACAGGAACGTTAGTTTCAGCATCACCATCGTGGGCGTGTGTACCAGGAAGCGTTATGTTCACTATCACCACCGTGGAGTTTGTACCAGGGAGCGTTAGGTTCACCATCACCACTTTGGGAGTGTGTGTATGAGGAGGCAGTTAGGTTCACCAACGTGGGTATCTGTGTACCATGGAACGTTAGGTTCACCTTCACCACCGTGGGAGTGTGTGACCAGGAAGCATTATGTTCACCATCACCACCGTGGGAGTGTGTGTACCAGGGAGGTTAGGTTCACCATCACCACTGTGATACCAGGAGTGTAGGTTCACCATCGGGGTGTCTGTGCCAGGAGCATTAGGTTCACCATCACCACCGTGGGAGTTTGTGTACCAAGGAGTTAGAGATCACTGTCACCGTGGGAGGTGTGTGTACCAGATAGCGTTAGGTTCACCATCACCACAATGGGAGTGGTGTAACCAGGAGCGTTAGATTTACCATCACAACCGTGGGAGGTGTATCAGGAGCGTAAGTTCACCATCACCACCGTGGGAGTGTGTGTGTACCAGGAGTTAGGTTCACCATCACCACCTTGGGAGGTGGTACCAGGAGGGTTAGGTTCACCATCACCACCGTGGGAGTGTGTGCACGAGGGAGCGTTAGGTTCACCATCACCACCGTGGGAGTGTGTGCACGGGAGTGTTAAGTTCATCATCACCAGCGTGGGATTGTGTGTACCAGGGAGTGTTAGGGTTCACCGACACCATCATGGGGAGTGTGTGTACCAGGAACGTTAGGTTCAGCATCACCATCGTGGAATTGTGTGAAAGCGTTATGTTCACTATCACCACCGTGAGATCTGTACCAGGAGCGTTAGGTTCACCATCACCACCGGTGCAGGGAGTGTTAGGCTCATCACCACTTTGGGAGTGTGTGTACGAGGAGTGTTAGGTTCACCATCGTGGGTATTGTGTACCATGGAATGTTAGGTTCAATTTTCCAATGGGAGGTGTGTACTAGGAGCATTATGTTCACCATCACCACTGGGAGTGTACAAGGAGCGTTAGGTTCACCATCACCACCGTGGGAGTGTGTGTACCAGGGAGTAGTGTCACCATCGTGTTCAAAGTTAGGGAGCATTAGGTTCACTATCACCACCGTGGGAGTTGTGTACCAAGGAGCTGAGATCACGTCACACCGGGAGGTACCACAGACGTTAGGATCACCCATCACCACCGTGGGAGTGTGTACGAGGGAGTGTTAGGTTCACCATCACCACTGTGGTAGTGTGTGTACCAGGGATGTTAAGTTCACCATCACCAGCTTGGGAGTGTGTGTACCAGGGAGTGTTAGGTTCACCGACACCACCATGGGAGTAGGTGTACAGCGGAACGTTAGGTTCAGCATCACCATCGGGAGTGTGTGTACAAGGAGTGTTAGGTTCACCATCGGTGCCTGTGTGCCAGGAGCGTTAGGTTCACCATCACCCCAGTGGGAGGTGTGTGTAACAGGAGCATTAGGTTCACCATCACCAACGTGATAGTGTGTGTACCAAGGAGCGTTAGGTTCACCGTCACCACCGTGGGAGTGCGTGTACCAGGAGCGTTAGATTCACCATCACCATCGTGAGAGTGTGTGTGATCTAGAGATCGTTTGTTCACCATCACAACCAGGAGTTTTAGTTCACCATCACCGTGGGAGGTACCAGATAGCGTTAGGGTCCACCATCACCACCGTGGAGTGTGTGCCATAGGAGCGGTAAGTTCACCTCACCACTGTGGGAGGTGTTTACTAGGAGCGTTAGGTTCACCATCGTGGGTGTCTGTGTACCAGGAGCGTTAGGTTCACCATTACCACCGAGGAGTGTGTACCTGGGAGCGTTAGGTTCTCACCCACCGTAGGGAGGTACCCAGGAGCGTTAGGTTCACCACCGTGAGTGTGTGTGTCATTAGGAACATTTGTTCACCATCACCACCGTGGGAGGTACCAGGGAGCGTTAGGGTTCACCAACACTACGGTGGGAGGTGTGTACCTGGAAGTAGGTTCACCATCACCACCGTCGGAGGTGTGTACCAGGAGCGTTAAGTTCACCATCACCACCGTGGGAGGTGTGTACCAGGGAGTGTTGCCCATCATCACCAGCGTGGATTGTGTGTACCAGGGAGTGTTAGGGTTCACCGACACCACCATGGGAGTGTGTGTACCAGGAACGTTAGGTTCAGCATCACCATCGTGGGAGAGTGTGTACCAGGGAGCGTTAGGTTCACCTTCACCACCGTGGGAGTGTGTGTACGAGGGAGCGTTAGGTTCACCATCACCACCGTAGGAGTGTGTGTACCAGGGAGTGTTAAGTTCATCATCACCAGCGTGGGATTGTGTGTACCAGGGAGTGTTAGGTTCACCGACACCACCATGGGAGGTGGTGTACCAGGGAACGTTAGGTTCAGCATCACCATCGTGGGAGTACCAGGAAGCGTTATGTTCACTATCACCACTGTGGAGTGTGGTACTAGGAGTGTTAGGTTCACCATCACCACCGTGGAGTGTATTAGGAGTGTTAGGTTCACCATCGTGGGTGTCTCCAGCATTAGGTTCACCATCACCACCGTGGGAGTTTGTGTACCAGGAGTGTTAGGATCACCGTCACCACCGTGGGAGTGTGTGTACCAGATAGTTAGGGTTCACCATCACCACAATGGGAGTGTGTGTACCAGGGAGCGTTAGTTTACCATCAAACGTGGGAGTTGTGTACGGGAGCGTTAGGCACACCATCACCACCGTGAGTGTGTGCCTGGGAGCGTTAGGTTTACCATCACCACCTTGGGAGTGTGTACCAGGAGGGTTAGGTTCACCATCACCACTGTGAGGTGTGTATCGAGGGAGCGTTAGGTTCACCATCACCACCGTGGAGGTGTGTACCAGAGGAGTGTTAAGTTCATCATCACCAGCGTGGGATTGGTGTACCAGGGAGTGTTAGGTTCACCGACACCATCATAGGAGGTGTGTACCAGGGAACGTTAGGTTCACATCACCATCGGGAGTGTGTGTACCAGGAAGCGTTATGTTCACTATCACCACCGTGGAGTGTGTTTACCAGGGAGCGTTAGGTTCACCATCACCACCGTGTGAGTGTGTGTACCAGGGAGTGTTAGGTTCACCATCACCACTTTGGGAGGTGTGTACGAGGGAGTGTTAGGTTCACCATCGTGGGTATCTGTGTACTATGGAACGTTAGTTCACCTTTCCACCGTGGGAGTGTGTGTACTAGGAAGCATTATGTTCACCATCACCACCGTGGAGTGTGTACTACACGTTAGGTTCACCATCACCGTGGGAGGTACAAGGGAGTGTTAGGTTCACCATCGTGTGTGTCTGTGTGCCAGGGAGCATTAGGTTCACCATCACCACCGTGGGAGTTTGTGTACCAAGGAGTGTTAGGATCACTGTCACCACTGTGGAGAGTGTGTACCAGGGAGCGTTAGGATCACCCATCACCCAGGAGTGTAATGCAGGGAGCGTTAGGTTCACCATCACCACCGTGGTAGTGTGTGTACCAGGAGTGTTAAGTTCACCATCACCAGCGGGGAGTGTGTGTACAGGGAGTGTTAGGTTCACTGACCACCATGGGAGGTGTGTACCATGGAACGTTAGGTTCAGCATCACCATCGTGGAGTGTGTGTACCAGGAGTGTTAGGTTCACCATCGTAGGTGTCTGTGCCAGGGAGCGTTAGGGTTCACCATCACCCCAGTGGGAGGTGTGTAACAGGGAGCATTAGTTCACCATCACCAACGTGATAGTGTGTGTACCAAGGAGCGTTAGGTTCACCGTCACCACCGTGGGAGTGTGTGTACCAGGGAGCGTTAGATTCACCATCACCATCGTGAGAGTGTGTGTACTAGGACTCCTTTGTTCACCATCACAACCAGGGAGCTTTTGTTCACCATCACCACCGTGGAGTGTGTGTACCAGAAGCGTTAGGTTCACCATCACCACCGTGGAGGTGTGTACCTGGGAGCGTTAGGTTCACCAACACTACGGTGGGAGTGTGTGTACCAGGGAGTGTTAGGTTCACCATCACCACCGTGAGTGTGTACCAGGAGCGTTAGGTTCACCATCACCACCGTGGGAGTATGTGTACCAGGGAGCATTGGTTCACCATCACCACCGTGGGGAGGTGTGTACCAGGGAGCGTTAGGGTTCACCAACACTACGGTGGGAGGTGTGTAACAAGGAGTGTTAGGTTCACCACCACTGCGAGTGAGTGTGTACCAGGGAGCGTTAGGTTCACCATCACCACCGTGTGAGTGTACCAGGGAGTGTTAAGTTCATCATCACCAGCGTGGGATTGTGTGTACTAGGAGTGTTAGGTTCACCTGACACCACCAGGGAGTGTGACCAGGGAACGTTAGGTCCAGCATCACCATCGTGGGAGGTGTGTACCAGGAGCGTTAGGTTCACCTTCACCACCGTGGGAGGTGTATGAGGGAGCTTAGGTTCACCATCACCACTGTGGGAGGTGTGTACCAGGAGTGTTGTTCATCATCACCAGCGTCGGATTGTGTGTACCAGGAGTGTTAGGTTCACCGACACCATGGGAGTGTACCAGGAACGTTAGGGTTTCAGCATCACCATCGGAGTGTGTGTACCAGGAAGCGTTATGTTCACTATCACCACCGTGGGAGTGTGTGTACCAGGAGTTAGGTTCCATCACCACCGTGGGAGTGGTGTACCAGGGAGTGTTAGGGTTCACCATCGTGGGTGCTCTGTGCCAGGGAGAATTAGGTTCACCATCACCACTGTGGAGCCAAGGAGTGTTAGGATCACCGCCCATCGTGGGGAGTGTGTACACCAGGAGGTTAGGTTCACCATCGCAGGTGTCTGTGTGCCAGGGAGCGTTAGGTTCACCATCACCCCAGTGGGAGTGTGTGTAACAGGGAGCATTAGGTTCACCATCACCAACGTGATAGTGTGTGTACCAAGGAGCGTTAGGTTCACCGTCACCACCGTGGGAGTTCGTGTACCAGGGAGCGTTAGATTCACCATCACCATCGTGAGAGTGTGTGTACTATGGATCGTTTGGTTCACCATCACCAGGGAGCTTTAGGTTCGCCATCACCACCGTGGGAGTGTGTGTACCAGATAGCGTTAGGTTCACCATCACCACCGTGGGAGTGTGTGTACCAGGGAGCGTTAGGTTCACCGCCGGGAGTGTGCTTTACCAGGAGCGTTAGGTTCACCCATCACTGTGGGAGGTGTGTACCAGGGAGCGTAAGGTTCACCTTCACCACTGTGGGAGTGTGTTTACTAGGAGCGTTAGGTCACCATTTGTGGGTGTCTGTACCAGGAGCGTTAGGTTCACCATTACCACCGAGGGAGGTGTGTACCTGGGAGCGTTAGGTTCACCGTCACTACTGTAGGAGGTGTGTACCAGGGAGTTAGGGTTCACCACCGTGGAGTGTGTGTGTACCAGGAGCATTAGGTTCACCATCACCACTGTGGGAATGTGTACCAGGGAGCGTTAGGTTCACCAACACTACGGTGGGAGTGTGTGTACCAGGGAGCGTTAAGTTCACCGCCGTGGGAGGTGTGTACCAGGAGCATTATGTTCACCACCACGGAGTGTGTAAGAGGACATTGTTCACCATCACCACTGTGAGAGTGTGTACAAGGGAGCGTTAGGTTCACCATCACCACCGTGGGAGGTGTGTGTACCAGGGAGCGTTAGGTTCACCATCACCACTGTGAGTGTGTGTCCAGGGAGCGTTAGGTTCACCATCACCACCGTGGGAGGTGTGTACCAGATAGCGTTAGGTTCACCATCACCACAATGGGAGTGTGTGTACCAGGGAGCGTTAGGTTTACCATCACAAAAGGGAGTGTGTACCAGGGAGCTTTAGGTTCACCATCACCACTGTGGAGGTGTGTACCAGGAGCGTTAGGTCACCATCACCACCTTGGGAGTGTGTGTATCAGGGACGGTTAGGTTCACCATCACCACCGTGGAAACTGCCATGTAGCCGAGCATCACCACTCACCGTGGGGAGGTGTACCAGGGAGGATTATGTTCACCATCAACACCTGGGAGTGTAGAGGAAGCATTAGGTTCACCATCAACACCATGGAGTGTGTAAGAGGGAGCATTAGGTTCACCATCACCACCGTGAGAGTGTGTGCACCAGGGAGCGTTAGGTTCACCATCACCACCGTGGGAGTGTGTGTACCAGGGAGCGTTAGGTTCACCATGACCACCGTGGGAGTGTGTGTACTAGATAGCGTTAGGTTCACCATCACCACTGTGGGACTGTGTGTACCAGGGAGCTTTAGGTTCACCGCCGTGGGAGTGTGTGTACCAGGGAGCGTTAGGATCCCCATCACCACGGTGGGAGTGTGTGTAGCAGGGAGCGTTAGGTTCACCTTCACCACCGTGGGAGTGTGTGTACCAGGGAGAGTTAGGTTCACCATCACCACCGTGGGAGTGTGTGTATCAGGAAGCGTTAGGTTCACCATCGAGGGTGTCTGTGTACCAGGGAGCGTTAGGTTCACCATCACCACCGTGGGAGTGTGTTTACCAGGGAGCGTTAGGCTCACCGTCACCACCGTAGGAGTGTGTGTACCAAGGAGCGTTAGTTTAACCATCACCACCGTGGGAGTGTGTTTAACAGGGAGCGTTAGGTTCATCATCACCACCATGGGAGTGTGTGTACCAGGGACCGTGAGGTTCACCATCACCACCGTGGGAGTGTGTGTGCCAGGGAGCGTTAGGTTCACCATCGTGGGTGTCAGTGTACCAGGGAGGTTTAGGTTCACAATCACCACCGTGGGAGTGTGTGTACCAAGGAGCGTAAGTTTCACCATCACCACCGTGGGAGTGTGTGTACCAGGGAGTGTTAGGTTCACCATCACCATCGTGGGAGTGTGTGTACCAGGAAGCGTTATGTTTACCATCATCACCGTGGGAGTGTGTGTATCAGGGAGCGTTAGGTTCACCATCACCACCTTGGGAGTGTGTGTACCAGAGAGCGTTAGGTTTACCATCACCACCGTGGGAGTTTGTGTTCCAGGAAGCGTTATGTTCATCATCACCACCGTGGGAGTGTGTGTACCAGGGAGCGTTAGGTTCACCATCACCACCGTGGGAGTGTGTGTACCAGGGAGTGTTAGGTTCACCATCACCACCGTGGGTGTGTGTGTACCAGGGAGTGTTATGTTCACCATCGTGGGTGCCTGTCTGCCAGGGAGCGTTAGAATCACCATCACCACCGTGGGAGTGTATGTACCAGGGACCGTTAAGTTCACCATCACCATCGTGGAAGTGTGTGTACCAGTAAGCGTTATGTTCACCATCACCACCGTGGGAGTGTGTGTACCACATACCGTTAGGTTCACCATCACCACCGTGGGAGTGTGTGTACCTGGGTGCGTTAGGTTCACCATCACCACCGTGGGAGTGTGTGTACCAGGGAGCGTTAGGTTTACCAACACCAACGTGGGAGTGTGTGTACGAGGGAGCGTTTGGTTCACCGCCGTGGGAGTGTGTGTACCAGGGAGCGTTAGGTTCACCGCTGTGGGAGTGTGTGTACCAGGGAGAGTTAGGTTTACCATCACCACACTGGGAGTGTGTGTACCAGGGAGCGCTAGGTTCACCATCATCGGTGTCTGTGAACCAGGGAGCGTTAGGTTCACCATCACCACCGTGGGAGTGGGTGTACCAGGGACCTTTAGGTTCACCGTCACAACCATGGGCGTGTGTGTACCAGGAAGCGTTAGGTTCACCATCACCACCGTGGGAGTGTGTGTACCAAGGAGCGTTAGGTTCACCATCACCACCGTGTGGGTGTGTACCAGGAAGCGTTAGTTTCATCATCACCACCGTGGGAGTGCGTGTACCAGGAAGGGTTAGCTACACCATCACCACCATGGGAGTGTGTGTAACATGGAGCGTTTAGTTTACCATCACCACCGTGCGAGTGTGTGTACCAGGGAGCGTTAGGCTCACCATCACCACCGTGGGAGTGTGTGTACCAGATAGCGGTAGGTTCACCATCACCACTGTGGGAGTGTGTGTACCAAGGAGCGTTAGGTTCACCATCATCACCGTGGGAGTGTGTGTACCAGGAAGCGTTAGGTTCACCATCGTGGGTGTCTGTGTACCAGGGAGCGTTAGGTTCACCATCACCACCGTGGGAGTGTGTACGAGGGAGCGTTAGGTTCACCGTCACCACCGTGGGAGTGTGTAAACGGAGCGTTAGGTCATCTTCACCACCGTGGGAGTGAGTGTACCAGGGAGCGTTAGGTTCACCATCACCACCGTGGGAGTGTGTGTACCAGGGAGCGTTAGGTTCACGATCACCATCGTGGGAGTGTGTGCACGCGGATTATGTTCACCATCACCACCGTGGAGTGGGTACCAGGGAGCGTTAGGTTCACCATCACCACCTTGGGAGTGTGTGTACCAGGGAGCGTTAGGTTTACCATCACAACCGTGGGAGTGTGTGTTCCGGGAGCGTTAGGTTCACTGTCACCACTGTGGGAGTGTGTGTACCAGGGAGCGTTAGGTTCACCATCACCACTGTGAAGTGTGTACCAGGAGTGTTAGGGTTCACCATCACCCCTGTGGAGTGTGTACCAAGGAGTGTTAGGTTCACCATCGTGGGTGTCTGTGTGCCAGGGAGCGTTAGGTTCACCATCACAACCGTGGAGTGTGAGTACCACGGAGCGTTAGGGTTCACCATCACCACCGTGGGAGTGTACCAGGAGCGTTAGGTTCAACCGTCACCACCGTGGGAGTGTGTGCCAGGAGCGTTAGGTTCACCATCACCACTGTGGGAGGTGTGTACCAGGGAGTGTTAGGTTCACCATCACCACCGTGGGAGGTGTGTACCAGGGAGTGTTAGGGTTCACCATCGGGGTGTTCTGTGCCAGGGAGAGTTAGGTTCACCATCACCACATTTGGGTGTGGCAACAGGGAGCGTTAGGTTCACCATCACCACCGTGGGGAGGTACCAGTGAGCATTAGGTTCACAATCACCACCTTGGGAGGTGTGTACCAGGGAGGGTTAGGTTCACTATCACCACCGTGGAGTGTGTGTACCTGAGAGCGTAAGGTTCACCATCGTGGGAGTGTGTGTGTACCAGGGAGCATTAGGTTCACCACCGTGGGAGTGAGTGTATCAGGAGCATTATGTTCACCATCAACACCATAAGAGTGTGTGGAAGGAGCATTAGGTTCACCATCACCACCGTGAGAGTGTGTGCACCAGGGAGCGTTAGGGTTCACCACCACCGTGGAGGTTGGTACCAGGGAGCGTTAGGTTCACCATCAGCGTGGGAGGTGTGTACCACGGAGCGTTAGGTACACCATCACCACCGTGAGTGTGCACAAGGGAATGTTAGGTTCATCATCACCACCGTAGCAGTGTGTGTACCAGGGAGCGTTAGGTTCACCATCACCACTGGGAGTGTGTGTACCAGGGAGCTTAGGTTCACCATCAGAGTGTGTGTTCAAGGAGCGTAGGTTCACCATCACCCCGTGGGAGTGTGTGTACCAGGGGAGCGTTAGGTTCACCATCACCACCGGGAATGTGTACCAGAGAGAGAGTTAGGTCACCATCACCATCGTGGGAGTGTACTAGGGAGCTAGTCACTCTGCCGTGGGAGTGTGTACCAGGAGCACCACGCAGTGGGAGGTGTACCAGGGAGCAGGATCACCATCACCCCCTGTGGGAGTGTGTCTAGGAGTGTTAGTTTCACCATCGTGGGTGTCTGTGTACCAAGGAGTTAGTTTCACCATCACCACCGTGGGAGTGTGTGTGTACGAGGGAGCGTTAGGTTCACCGTCACCACCGTGAGGAATGTGTGTACCAGGGAGCGTTGGTTCACCATCACCACCGTGGAGTGTGTACCACCGGAGCTAGGGTCATCTTCACCACCAGTGGGAGTGAGTGTACCAGGGAGCGTTAGGTTCCCATCACCACCGTGGGAGTGTGTGTACCACGAGCGTTAGGTTCACCATCATGGGTGTCTATGTACCAGGAAGCTTTAGGTTCACCATCACCACCTTGGGAGGTACCAGGGAGTGTTAGGTTCACCATCACCATCGGGGTGTCTGTGTACTAGGGGAGCGTTAGGTTCACCATTACCACCGAGGAGGGTACCTGGGAGCTAGGTTCACCCACCACCGTAGTGTGTGTGCACAGGAGCGTTAGTTTCACCACCGTGGGAGTGTGTGGTACCAGGGAGCATTGTTCACCATCACCACCGTGGGAGTGTGTGTACCAGGAGCGTTAGGTTCACCATCACTACGGTGGGAGTACCAGGAGTGTTGGTTCACCATCACCACCGTGGGAGTGTGTGGACCAGGAGCGTTAGGTTCACCATCACCACCGTGGGAGGTGTGTACCACGGAGCGTTAGGGTCATCTTCACCACCGTGGGAGTGAGGTACCATTGAGCGTTAGGTTCACCTCAGTGGGAGGTGTACCAGGAGCGTTAGATCACCATCACCCGTCGGAGGTGTGTGTACCAGGAGTGTTAGTTTCACCATCGTGGGTGTCTTTGTACCAAGGAGCGTTAGGTTCACCATCACCACCGTGGGGAGTGTGTGTACGAGGGAGCGTTAGGTTCACCGTCACCACCGTAGGAGTGTGTGTACCAGGGAGCGTTAGTTTCACCATCACCACCGTGGGAGTGTGTGTACCAGGAGTGTTAGGTTCACCATCACCATCGTGGGCCTGTGTACCAGGGAACGTTAGGTTCACCATTACCACCGAGGGAGTGTGTACTAGGAGCGTTAGGTTCACCATCACCACTGTGTGAGTGTGTGTACCAGGGAGCGTTAGGTTCACCACCACCGTGGAGTGTGTACTAGGGAGCGTTAGGTTCACCATCACCACCGTGGGAGGTGTGTACCAGGAGCGTTAGGTTCACCATCACCACCTTGGGAGTGTGTATCAGGGACGGTTAGGTTCACCATCACCACCGTGGGAATGTGTGTACCAGAGAGCGTTAGGTTCACCACCGTGGGAGTGTGTGTGTACCAGCGAGCATTAGGTTCACCACCGTGGGAGTGTGTGTACCAGGGAGGATTATGTTCACCATCAACACCATGGGAGTGTGTGTAAGAGGAAGCATTAGGTTCACCATCACCACCGTGGGAGTGTGTGTACCAGAGAGCGTTAGGTTCACCACCATGGGAGTGTGTGTGTACCACGGAGCGTTAGGTTCACCGCAGTGGGAGTGTGTGTACCTTTGAGCGTTAGGTTCACCATCACCCCCGTGGGAGTGTGTATACCAGGGAGTGTTAGGTTCACCATCGTGGGTGTCTGTGTACCAGGGAACGTTAGGTTCACCATCACCACCGTGGGAGGTGTGTGTCGAGGGAGCGTTAGGTTCACTGTCACCACTGTGAGAGTGTGTAAAACGGAGCGTTAGGGTCATCTTCACCACCGTGGGAGTGAGTGTACCAGGGAGCGTTAAGTTCACCATCACCACCTTGGGAGTGTGTGTACCAGGGAGCTAGTTTCACAATCACCAGCGTGGGGAGGTGTGTACCAGGAGCGTTAGGTTCACGATCACCATCGTGAGAGTGTGTGTACGAGGAAGCGTTATGTTCACCATCACCACCGTGGGAGGTACCAGGGAGCGTTAGGTTCACCATCACCACCTTGGGATGTGTGTGTACCAGGGAGCGTTAGGTTTACCATCACAACCGTGGAGTGTGTGTTCCAGGAGCGGTTCACTGTCACCACCGTGGGAGGTGGCCTGGGAGCGTTAGGTTCACCATCACCACCGTTGGAGGCAATTAAGGAGCGTTAGGTTCACCATCACCACCGTGGAGTGTGTGTACCAGGGAGCGTTAGGTTCACCATCACCACCGTGAGTTACCAGGGAGCATTAGGTTCACCATCACCATCGTGGGAGGTACCAGAAGCGTTATGTTCACCATCACCACCGGGGAGTGTGTGTCCCAGGGAGCGTTAGGTTCACCATCACCACCTTGGGAGGTGTGTACCAGGGAACGTTAGGTTTACCATCACCACCGTGGAGTGTGTGTACCAGGGAGCGTTAGGGTTCAGCGTCACCACCGTGGGAGGTGGTACGAGGGAGCGTTAGCTCACCATCACCACCGTGGGGAGGTGTGTGTACCCAGGAGTTAAGTTCACCATCACCAGCGTGGGATTGTGTGTACCAGGGAACGTTAGTTTCAGCATCACCATCGTGGGAGTGTGTGTACCAGGAAGCGTTATGTTCACTATCACCATCGTGGGAGTGTGTGTACCAGGGAGCGTTAGGTTCACCATCACCACTTTGGGAGTGTGTGTACGAGGGAGTGTTAGGTTCACCAACGTGGGTATCTGTGTACCATGGAACGTTAGGTTCACCTTCACCACCGTGGAGTGTGTGTACTAGGAAGCATTATGTTCACCATCACCACCGTGGGAGGGTGTACCAGGGAGCGTTAGGTTCACCATCACCACCGTGGAGTGTGTGTACTAGGAGTGTTAGGTTCACCATCGTGGGTGTCTGTGTGCCAGGGAGCATTAGGGTTCACCATCACCACCGTGGGAGTTTGTGTACCAAGGAGTGTTAGGATCACCGTCACCGTGGGATGTGTGTACCAGATAGCGTTAGGTTCACCATCACCACAATGGGAGTGTGCAGCAGGAGCGTTAGGTTTACCATCACAACCGTGGTAGTGTGTGTACCAGGGAGCGTTAGGTTCACCATCACCAATGTGGAGTGTGTGTACCAGGAGCGTTAGGTTCACCATCACCACCTTGGGAGGTGTGTACCAGGGAGGGTTAGGTTCACCATCACCACCGTGGGAATGTGTGTAATGAGAGAGCGTTAGGTTCACCACCGTGGAGTGTGTGTGTACCAGCGAGCATTAGGTTCACCACCGTGGAGTGTATGTACCAGGGAGCATCATGTTTCCATCAACACAATGGGAGTGTGTGTAAGAGGGAGCATTAGGTTCACCATCACTACCGTGGAGTGTGTGTACTAGAGAGCGTTAGGGTTCACCACCATGGGAGTGTGTGTACCAAGGGCGTTAGGGTTCACGAGTGGGGAGTGTGTGTACCAGGGAGCGTTAGGTTCACCATCACCCCGTGTGGTGTGTACCAGGGAGTGTTAGGTTCACCATCGGTGTCTGTACCAGGGAGTTAGGTTCACCACCAGGAGTGGGTGTACAGGAGGCTTCACCGTCACCACTGTGGGAAAACGGAGGGGGTCATCTCACCACCGTGGGAGTGAGTGTACCAGGAGCGTTAGGTTCACCATCACCACCGTGGGAGGTACCAGGGAGTTAGGTTCACGATCACCATCGTGGGGGTGTGTGCACGCGGAAGCGTTATGTTCACCATCACCACCGTGGTGTGTACCAGGGAGCGTTAGTTCACCATCACCACCTTGGGAGTGTGTGTACCAGGGAGCGTTAGGTTTACCATCACAACCGTGGAGTGTTCCAGGAGCGTTAGGTTCAGCCTCACAATGGGAGTGTGTGTACCAGGGAGCGTTAGGTTCACCATCACCACCGTGGAAGTGTGTGTACCAGGGAGTGTTAGGTTCACCATCACCCCGTGGGAGTGTGTACCAAGGGAGTGTTAGGTTCACCATCGTGGGTGTCTGTGTGCCAGGGAGCGTTAGGTTACCACCAACCGTGGGAGGGGTGAGTACCACAGGCGTTAGGTTCACCATCACCACCGTGGGAGTGTACCAGGAGCGTTAGGTTCACCATCACCACCGTGGGAGTGTGTGTGCCAGGGAGCGTTAGGGTTCACCCACCACTGTGGAGTGTGCCAGGGAGTTAGGTTCACCATCACCACCGTGGGAGTGCACCAGGGAGTGTTAGGTTCACCATCGTGGGTGTCTTGCCAGGGAGAGTTAGTTCACCATCACCACATTTGGGAGTGTGTGTACCAGGGAGCGTTAGGTTCACCATCACCACCGTGGGAGTGTGTGCGCCAGTGAGCATTAGGTTCACAATCACCACCTTGGGAGTGTGTGTATGAGGGAGGTTAGGTTCACTATCACCACCGTGGAGTGTGTGTACCTGAGAGCGTAAGGTTCACCATCGTGGAGTGTGTGTGTACCAGGGAGCATTAGGATCACCACCGTGGGAGTGAGTGTATCAGGAGCATTATGTTCACCATCAACACCATGAGTGTGTGTAAGAGGAGCATTAGGTTCACCATCACCCGTGAAGGTGTGCACCAGGGAGCGTTACCACCACCGTGGGAGTGTGTGGCAACGGGAGCGTTAGGTTCAATCACCAGCGTGGGAGGTGTGTGTACCACGGAGCGTTAGGTACACCATCACCGTGGGAGGTGCGTACAAGGGAATGTTAGGTTCATCACTGTAGCAGTGTGTGTACCAGGGAGCGTTAGGTCTCATCACCACCCGTGGGAGTGTGTGTACCAGGGAGCTAGGTTCACCATCACCACCGTGGGGGTGTGTTCAAGGGAGCTAGGTTCACCATCACTACCGTGGGAGTGTGTGTACTAGAGAGCGTTAGGTTCACCACCATGGGAGTGCAACAAGGGCGTTAGACCACGAAGTGGGAGGTGTGTAACGGGAGCGTTAGGTTCACTATCACCACCGTGGGAGTGTGTGTACCAGGGAGCGTTAGGTTCACCGTCACAACCATGGGCGTGTGTGTACCAGGGAGCATTAGGTTCACCATCACCACCGTGGGAGTGTGTGTACCAAGGAGCGTTAGGTTCACGATCACCACCGTGTGGGTGTGTACCAGGAAGCGTTAGTTTCACCATCACCACCGTGGGAGTGCGTGTACCAGGGAGTGTTAGCTTCACCATCACCACCATGGGAGTGTGTGTACCATGGAGCGTTTGGTTCACCATCACCACTGTAGGAGTGTGTGTACCAGGGAGCGTTAGGCTCACCATCACCACCGTGGGAGTGTGTGTACCAGATAGCGTTAGGTTCACCATCACCACCGTGGGAGTGTGTGTACCAAGGAGCGTTAGGTTCACCATCATCACCGTGGGAGTGTGTGTATCAGGGAGGGTTAGGTTCACCATCACCACCGTGGGAGTGTGTGTACCAGAGAGCGTTAGGTTCACCATCACCACCTTGCGAGTGTGTGTACCAGGGAGGGTTAGGTTCACCATCACCACCGTGGGAGTGTGTGCACCATGGAGCGTTAGGTTCACCACCGTGTGAGTGTGTGTGTACCAGGGAGCATTAGGTTCACCACCGTGGGAGTGTGTGTACCAGGGAGCGTTAGGTTCACCACCGTGTGAGTGTGTGCATACCAGGGAGCATTAGGTTCACCACCGTGGGAGTGTGTGTACTAGGGAGCATTATGTTCACCATCAACACCATGGGAGTGTGTGTAAGAGGGAGCATTAGGTTCACCATCACCACCGTGGGAGTGTGTGTACCAGGGAGCGTTAGGTTCACCAGCACCACCGTGGGAGTGTGTGTGTACCAGGGAGCGTTAGGTTCACAAGCACCACCGTGGCAGTGTGTGTACCAGTGAGCGTTAGGTTCACCATCACCACTCGTGGACTGTGTGTACCAGGAAGCTTTAGGTTCACCACCTTGGGAGTGTGTGTACCAGGGAGGGTTAGGTTCACCATCACCACCGTGGGAGTGTGTGTACCAGGGAGCGTTAGGTTCACCATCACCACCTTGGGAGTGTGTGTACCAGTGACGGTTAGGTTCACCATCACCACCGTGGGAGTGTGTGTACCAGGGAGCATTATGTTCACCATCAACACCATGGGAGTGTGTGTAAGAGGGAGCATTAGGTTCACCACCACCACCGTGAGAGTGTGTGCACCAGGGAGCGTTACGTTCACTACCACCACCGTGGGAGTGTGTGTACCAGGGAGCGCTAGGTTCACCATCACCACCGTGGGAGTGTGTGTACCAGGGAGCGTTAGGTTCACCATCACCACCGTGGGAGTGTGTGTACCAGGGAGCGTTAGGTTCACCATCACCACCTTGCGAGGGTGTGTACCAGGGAGGGTTAGGTTCACCATCACCACCGTGGGAGTGTGTGTACCAGGGAGCGTTAGGTTCACCACCGTGGGAGTGTGTGTGTACCAGGGAGCATTAGGTTCACCACCGTGGGAGTGTGTATACCAGGGAGCATTATGTTCACCATCAACACCATGGGATTGTGTGTAGAGGGAGCATTAGGTTCACCATCACCACCGTGGGACTGTGTGTACCAGGGAGCTTTAGGTTCACCATCGTGGGTGTCTGTGTACCAGGGAGCTTTAGGTTCACAATCACCACCGTGGGATTGTGTGTACCAGGGAGCGTTAGGTTCACCATCACCACCGTGGTAGTGTGAGTACCAGGGAGTGTTAGGTTCACCATCACCACTGTGGGAGTGTGTGTACCAGGGACTGTTAGGTTCACCATCGTGGGTGTCTGTGTGCCAGGGAGCGTTAGGTTCACCATCACCACCGTCGTAGTGTGTGTAACAAAGAGTGTTAGGTTCACCGTCACCACCGTGGGAGTGTGTGTACCAGGGAGCGTTAGTTTCACCATCACCACACGTGGGAGTGTGTGTACCAGGGCGCGTTAGGTTCGCATCACCGGAGTGTGTACCACGGAGCGTTAGGTTCACCATCATGGTGTCTATAATGCAGGAAGCTTTAGGTTCACCATCACCACCTTGGGGTGTGTGTACCAGGGGAGTTTTAGGTTCACCATCACCATCGTGGGTGTCTGTGTACTAGGGGAGCGTTAGGGTTCACTATTACCACGCGGAGTGTGTGTGTGACGAGGACGTTAGGTTCACCGTCACCACCGTAGGAATGTATACCAGGGAGCGTTGTTTCACCCATCACCACCGTGGGAGTGTGTGTACCACGGAGCGTTAGGGTCATCTTCACCACAGTGGGAGTGGGAGGTACCAGGGAGCGTTAGGTTCGCCATCACCACCGTGGGATGTGTACCACGGAGCGTTAGGTTCACCATCATGGGTGTCTATGTACCAGGAAGCTTTAGGTTCACCATCACCACCTGGGGAGTGTGTACCAGGGAGTGTTAGGTTCACCATCACCATCGTGGGTGTCTGTGTACTAGGGAGCGTTAGGTTCACCATTACCACCGAGGAGTGTGTGTACCTGGGAGCGTTAGGTTCACTGCCTCACGCAGGAGTGTGTACCAGGAGTTAGTTTCACCACCGTGGAGTGTGTACCAGGAGCATTAGGTTCACCATCACCACTGTGGGAGGTGTGTGTACCAGGGAGCGTTAGGTTCACCATCACTACGGTGGGAGTGTGTGTACCAGGGAGTGTTAGGGTTCACCATCACCACCGTGGGAGGTGTACCAGGGGAGCGTTGTTCACCATCACCACTGTGGGAGTGTGTGTACCACGGAGCGTTAGGGTCATCTTCACCACCGTGGGGAGTGAGGTACCATTGAGCGCTAGGTTCACCTCAGTGGGAGGCACAGGGAGCGTTAGGATCACCATCACCCTGTCGGAGTGTGTGTGTACAGGGAGTGTTAGTTTCACCATCGTGGGTGTCTTTGTACCAAGGGAGCGTTAGGTTCACCATCACCACCGTGGGAGTGTGTGTACGAGGGAGCGTTAGGTTCACCGTCACCACCGTAGGAGGTACCCAGGGAGCGTTAGTTCACCATCACCACCGTGGAGTGTGTGTGTACCAGGGAGTGTTAGGTTCACCATCACCATCGTGGGTGTCTGTGTACCAGGGAACGTTAGGTTCAATTACCACCGAGGAGGTGTGTACCTAGAGCGTTAGGTTCACCATCACCACTGTGAGTGTGTGTGTACCAGGGAGCGTTAGGTTCACCATCACCACCGTGGGAGTGTGTACTCAGGGAGCGTTAGGTTCACCATCACCACCGTGGGAGTGTGTGTACCAGGAGCGCTAGGTTCACCATCACCACCTTGGGAGTGTGTGTACCAGGAGGGTTAGGTTCACCATCACCAACGTGGGAGTGTGTGTGTACCAGAGAGCGTGTAGGTTCACTCACCGTGGAGTGCACCAGGAGCATTAGGGTTCACCAATGTGGGAGGTGTGTGTGGCTTAGAGCATTATGTTCACCACCACCACCATGGGAGTGTGTGTAAGAGGGAGCATTAGTTCACCATCACCACCGTGAGAGTGTGCACCAGGGAGCGTTAGGTTCACCATCACCACCGTGGGAGGTGTGTGTACCAGGGAGCGTTAGGTTCACCACCGTGGAGTGTGTAATTAGGAACGTTAGGGTCACCATCAACACCGTGAGTGTGTGTGTACCACGGGAGCGTTAGGTTCACCATCACCACTGTGGGAGTGTACCAGGGAGTGTTAGGGTTCACCATCACCACCGTGGGAGTGTGTGTACTAGGAGCGTTAGGGTTCACCATCACCACCGTGGGAGTGTGTACCAGGAGCGTTAGGGTCACCATCACCACCGTGGAGTGTGTGTACCAGAGAGTTAGGTCACCATCACCACCGTGGAGTGTGTGTACCAGGGAGCGTTAGGGTTCACCATCACCACCTGGGAGTGTGTACCAGGGAGTGTTAGGTTCACTCACCACTGTGGGAGTGTGTGTACCAGGAAGCGTTAGATTCACCATCACCACCGTGGGAGTGTGTACCAAGGTGAGTTAGGTTCACTACCGTGTGAGTGTGTGTACCAGGGAGCGTTAGGTTCACCATCACCACCGTGGAGTGTGTGTACCACGGAGCGTTGGGTTCACCATCACCACTGGGGGAGGTACCCAGGGAGCTGTTAGGTTCACCATCACCATCACCATCTGAGAGTGTGTGTACCAGGATGTTTGTTCACCATCACCACCACAGGGATCTTAGGTTCACCCATCACCACCGGGAGTGTGTGTACCAGATAGCGTTAGGTTCACCATCACCACCGTGGGAGTGTGTGTACCATGGAGCGTTAGGCTTCACCGCCGGGAGTGTACCAGTGAGCGTTAGGTTCACTCGCCGTGGGAGTGTGTGTGTACCAGGGAGCGTTAGGTTCACCCCATCACCACCGTGGGAGTGTGTGTACCAGGGAGCGTAAGGTTCACCATCACCACTGTGGGAGTCTGTGTACCAGGAGCTGTAAGGTTCACCATCCATGGGAGTGTGTGTACCAGGGCCAAGTAGGGTTCATCATCACCACTGTGGGAGTGTGTGTACCAGGGAGCGTTAGGTTCACCATCACCACCGTGGGAGGAGGACCAGGGAGTGTTAGGGTTCACCATCACCACCGTGGGAGTGTGTACCAGGGAGCGTTAGGTTCACCATCACCACCTTGGGAGGTGTACCAGGGAGCGTTAGGTTCACCATCACCATCTTGGGAGTGTGTGTACCAGGGAGCGTTAGGTTTACCATCACCACCGTGGGAGTGTGTGTACCATGGAGCGTAGGGTTCACCTCACCACCGTGGGAGTGTGTGTACCAGGGAGCGTTAGGTTTACCATCACCACCGTGGGAGTGTGTACCAGGGAGGTTAGGGTTCACCATCAACACCATGGGAGAGTGTGTGTACCAGGGAGTGTTAGGGTTCACCATCACCACCGTGGGAGTGTGTACCAGGGAGCGTTAGGGTACACCATCACCACTTGGGGAGTGTGTGTACCAGGAGTGTTAGGTTCACCTCATCACCACCGTGGGAGGTACCAGAGAGCGTTAGGGTTCACCACCGTGGAGTGTGTACCAGGGAGCAATAGGTTCACCATCACCACCGTGGGAGTGTGTGTCAAGGGAGCATTAGGTTCACCATCACCACCAGTGTGGCACCAGGAGCGTTAGGTTCACCATCACCACCGTGGGAGGTGTACCAGGGAGCGTTAGGTCACCATCACCACTGTGTGGTGTGTACCAGGAGAGAAGTTCACCATCACTGTGAGGTACCAGGAGCTTAGGGTATACCATCACCACCGTGGGAGTGTGTGTACCAGGAGGTAGGGTCACTATCAACAAATGTGTGTGTGTACTAGGAGGTTCACCATCACTGGGAGTGTGTGTACCAAGGAGGTTAGGTTCACCATCACCACCGTGGGGTGTGTACCAGGGAGCGTTAGTTCACCATCACCACCGTGGGAGGCAACCAGAAGTGTTAGGTTCACCATCGTGGGTGTGTGTGTACAGGCGTTAGGGTTCACCATCACCAGGGAGGTGTGTGTACCAGGAGCGTTAGGTTCACCCATCACCACTGTGGGAGTGTGTGAACCAGGAAGCAAGAGACCATCACCCACCGTGGGAGTGTGTGTTCTAGGAGCGTTAGGTTCACCCAACACTTGGGAGTATGTGATGTATAAGCCACCATCACCACGTGGGAGGGTACCAGGAGCGTTAGGTTCACCATCACCACCATGGGAGGTAACGAGGAGCGTTAGGGTTCACCATCACCACCTGGAGTGTGTGTGTACCAGGGTGTGTTAGGTTCGCCACCACCGTGGAGTGTGTACCAGAAGCGTTATATTCACCATCACAACCGTGGGAGGTGTGTACCAGGAGCGTTAGGTTCACTCATCAACAATGGGAGGTAAAATAGGTGTGTTAGGTCACTTTCACCACTGGAGGTGTGTACCATGGAGAGTTAGGTTCACCATCACCACCGTGGGAGTGTAACTAGATAGCGTTAGGCCCACCACCACCGTGGGAGTGTGTACCAGGAGCGTTAGGTTCACCGCCGGGAGCAATGAGCAGTTCACCGCCGGAGGTGTGTGTACCAGGAGTTAGGTTCACCATCACCACCAAAGATGAGTAAGGTGTACCAGGAGCGTAAGGTCACCTCACCACTGTGGGAGTGGTTTAGAGGCAGTTCACTGGGACTAAGTGAGGGTGCCAAGCTAGGTTCATCACCACACTGGGAGTGTGTACCACGGAGCAAGGTTCACCATCACTACCATGGAGTGAGCTCAGGGAGCAGTTTTCACCATCACACTGGGAGTTTTGTACCAGGAGCGTTAGAGGACCATCACTACCGTGGGAGGTGTACCAGGAGCGTTAGGCACCATCACCATCTTGGAGTGTGTGTACCAGGAGCTAGGGTTACCATCACCACCGTGGAGTGTGCACTATGGAGTGCAGGTTCACCGTCACCACCGTGGGAGTGTGTACCAGGAGCGATAGAGGCCATCACCACTGTGGAGGTGTGTACCAGGAGGTTAGGTTCACCATCACCACCATGGGTGTGTGTACCAGAGTGTTAGGTTCACCATCACCACTGTGGAGTAACAGGAGTGTGAGTCACCACCAATGCAGAGTGTAAAAAGAGGTTAGATTCACCATCACCACGTGGGAGTGTAACAGAGAGTGTTAGGTTCACTGCCACAGTGTGTGTGTACCAGGAGCATTAGGTTACCATCACCACCATGGGAGTGTGTGTCAAAGGGAGCATTAGGTTCACCTCACCATGGGAGTGTGTGCACCAGGAGCTGAATTATCACCACTGGGAGTAAGGTACCAGGAGGTTGCTCACCATCACCACCGTGTGAGTGTGTGCAATGAGAGCTAGGTTCATTCATCACCACTGTGGGAGTGTGTGGGGTGGTGGAGTTGCACCATCACCACCGTGGGCAGTGTGTGTACCAGGGAGCAGGTTCACCATCACACACTGTGTGGTGTACCAGGAGCGTTAGGGTCACCATCACCACCGTGGGAGTGTGTACCAGGAGCGTTAGGTTCACTCATCACCGTGGGATGTGTACCAGGAGAGTTAGGGTTCACCATCGTGGTGTTTGTGTGCCAGGAGCGTTAGTTACCACCTCACACGGTGGGAGTGTGTGTACCAGGAGCGTTAGGTTCACCGCCTACCACCATGGGAGTGTGTGTACCAGGAAGAGATTCACCATCACCACCGTGGGAGTGTGGTTTATGAGCAAGTACCATCACCATCTTGGGTGTGTGTACCAGGGAGCGTGGTTCACCATCACCACCGTGGGAGGCGTGTGTGTACGGAGCGTTAGGGTTCACCGTCACCACCTGGCGAGGGGTGTAATGAGGAGCTAGGGTTCACCATCACCACCGTGGGAGTGTGTACCAGGGGTGTGTTAGGTTCACCACTGTGGGAGTGTGTGTACCAGGAAGCAGTATTCACCATCACCACCTGGGAGGTGTGTACCAGGGAGCAAATTCACCGCCTGGGAGTAAAATTATGGAGTGTAGGTTCACCATCACCACCAGCAGAGTGTTTGTACCCAGGGAGCGTAAGGTTCACCATCACCATCAGGTGTTTACGAGGGAGCAGTAGGTTCACCGCCAGGTGACTGTGTGTACCAGGCCAGCAGGTTCCATCATCACCACACTGGGAGGTGTAACACGGAGCGTAAGGTTCACCATCACCAGAGGGAGAGTGTACCAGGAGTGTTAGGGTTCACCATCACCACTGTGGGAGTGTTTGCACCAGGGAGCGTTAGCGACCATCACTACCGTGGGAGTGTGTGTACCAGGAGCACAGGTTCACCATCACCACCGTGGGGAGTGTGTGTACCAGAGACGTTAGGTTCACCTTCACCACTGGGGAGTGTGTGTACCGGAATGTTAGGTTCACCATCACCACCTGCTGGAGTGTGTGTACCAGGAGCGTTAGGTTCACTGCCACCACTGTGGAGAGGTGCACCAGGAGCGTTAGGTTCACCACCACTGTGGGAGTGTGTGTACCAGGAAGGTTATATTCACCACCACCACCGTGGGAGTGTGTACCATGGAGCGTTAGTTCACTCGCCACCACCGTGGGAGTGTGTGTACGAGGAGCGTTAGGTTCACCATCACCACTGTGGGAGTTAACAGGGTGTGTTAGGTTCAGCCACCACTGTGGTGTGTACCAGGAAGTTATATTCACCATCACCACGTGGGAGGATGTGTACCAGGAGCGTTAGGTCACCATCATCACTGGGAGGTGTAAACCAGGGAGCGGGTTCACCATCACCACTGTGGGAGGTGTACCAGGGTGTTAGGGTTACCACCACTGTGGGAGTGTGTACCATGGAGAGTTAGGGTTTACACATCACCGTGGGAGGTGGCCAGAAGTTAGGATCACCATCACCTGAAGTGTAGTACCAGGGAGCGCAGGTTCACTGCCGTGTGAGTGTGTACGAGGGAGGTTCACATCACCACAGTGGGAGGTTTGTACCACGGAGCGTTAGGTTCACCATCACCACCGTGGGAGGTGTGTACTAGGAATGTTAGGTTCACCATCACCACCGTTGGAGTGTGTGTGTACCAGGGAGTTAGGGTTCACCATCACCACTGTGGTAGTGCTTAACAAGGAGCATTAGGTTCACCATCACCACTGTGGGAGTTTGTGTATCAGGAGAGTTAGGTTTACCAACACCAACGTGGGGAGTGCGTGTACCAGGAGCATAAGGTTCATTATCTTCGGTGTCTGTAACCAGGGAGGGTTAATTTCACCACAGTGAGTGTGTGTGCACCACGAGCTAGTTTCCACCATCACCACCGTGGAGTGTGTACCAGGAATGCTATGTCCATCACCACTGTGGGAGTTACCAGGAGCGTTAGGTTCACCATCACCACCGTGGGTGTGTGTACCAGGAGCATATGGACCATCACCACTGTGGGAGGTGTGTACCAGGAGCATAGGTTCACCATCACCGTGGGAGTGTACCAGGAGCCGTTAGGTTTACCAACAACAAACGTGGAGTAAAAATTAGGAGAAAGAAGGGGTTCACTGCCGTGGAGTGGCAACAGGGCATAAGTTTACCATCATCACACTGGGAGTGTGTACCAGGAGACATTAGGTTCACCATCGCCGGTGTCTTGAACCAGGGAGGGTTCACCTCACCACTGTGGGAGGTGACGTACCAGGAGCGTTAGGAGCACTGTCACCACCGTGGGAGTGTGTACCAGGAGGTTAGGACCATCACCGTGGGAGGTGTACCAGGAAGTGTTAGTTCACCATCACCACCATGGGAGGTGTGTACCAGGAGTGTTAGGGTTCACTCCATCACCACCGTGTGAGGTGTGAAACCAGAGCGTTAGGTTCACCATCACCAACCTGGGAGTGTGTACCAGGAGGGTTAGGGTTCACCATCACCACCGGGGAGTGTGACCAGAGAGGCAAGTTCACCACCGTGGGAGTGTGTGGGGGTAAAAGGAGACATGGTTCAACACCGTGGGAGGTGTACCAGGAGCATTCTTGTTCACCATCAACAACGGGAGGTGTGTCAGAGGGAGCATTAGGTTCACCTTCACCACTGTGAGAGTGTGCACAGGGAGCGTTAGGTTCACCATCACCACCGTGGGAGTAAGTGCACCAGGAGCGTTGGTTCACCATCACCACTGTGAGTGTGTGTACCAGGAGGTAGGACCATCACCACCGTGGGAGTTCGTGTACCACGGAGCGTTAGGCACACCATCACCACCTGGGAGGTGTGTACCAGGAGTGTTAGGGTTCACCACCACCTGGCAGTGTGTGTACCAGGAGCATTAGGTCCACCATCACCAACTGTGGGAGGGTGTACCAGAAGCGTTAGGTTCCACCATCACCACCATGGGAGTGTGTGTACTAGAGAGCGTTTGATACCATCACCACTGTGGGAGGTGTGTGTGTACCAGGGAGCGTTAGGTTCACCGCCGTGGAGAGTGTGTACCAGGAATGGCCTTCACCATCAACACCGTGAGTGTGTGTACCACGGAGCTAGGTTCACCATCACTACCGTGGGAGTGTGTGTACCAGGAGTGTTAGGTCACCATTACCACTGGGAGTGTGGTACTAGGAGCGTTAGTTCACCAGAACACCACTGTGGGATGTGTACCAGGGAGCGTTAGGTGCCACCATCACCACCGTGTGGGAGTGTACACATGGAGGTTAGGTTCACTGCCACCGTGGGAGTGTAAGAGGAGCGTTAGGTTCACCATCACCACCGGTAGTGTGTGTACTCAGGGTGTTGTTCACCTTCACCACAGTGGGAGGGTGTACCAGGAAGTTATATTCACCATCACCACCGTGAGGGGCACCAGGAGGTTAGGTTCAACCATCATCACCGTGGGGTGTACCAGATAGTTAGGTCACCATCACCACCATGGAAGTGTGTAACCAGGAGCGTTAGGGGACCAATCACCACACTGTGGGAGGTACAGGGGAGTTAGGTCGTCGTAGAGTGTGTGTACCAGGCTTAGGTTCATCATCACCACCACGGGAGGTACCACGGAGCGCATATCACCATCAGGAGGTACCACAGGAGTAGCGAAGTTCACCAAAGTGGGAGGTACCACGGAGCGTTGGGTTCACCATCACCACCGGAGTAAAACAGGGAGCGTTAGATTCACCATCACCATCACCATCGTAGAGTGTGTAATCAGGGATCATTTGGTTCACCATCACCACCAGGGACTTAGGTTCACCATCACCACCGTGGGGAGTGTACCAGATAGCGTTAGGTTCACCATCACACCGTGGGAGGTGGGTAAACAGCGTTAGGTTCACCCGCAGTGGGAGGTAAACAGGGCAAAGGGTTCACTACCACCGGGAGTGTGTGGTACCATGGAGCGTAAGGTTCACTCATCACTGTGGGAGTGAGTACCAGGAGTGTTAGGTTCACCATCACCACTGTGGGAGTAAAAGTAACGTTAGGTTCACCATCACCAGAGTGTGGTTCCCAGGAGCGTTAGGTCACCTCATCACCATCTTGGTACCAGGAGGTTTGTCATCACCACTGTGGGAGGGTGTACCATGGAGCGTTAGAAATTGTGGTGATGCAATCAGACAAGTTTCTGAAACCCAGGCCACGAGCAGTAGATATATTCAAGAAGCTGGTACCTGGCGTGATAGCCAACCGGTACAGAACAGAGCCAGCACAAGGAACTCCTCGGCAGGCAGCCGATCTGAGGAAAATTAGCTAGCCAGGCAAGGAGAGAGTTAAGCCAGACATTACAAGGACAATAAATGAGGTCTCAATACCCGACGCAGCGCTAACAGACATAGAAAAGGGACAAGCAGAAAAGGATGGCATAAGGCATTACAGACATCAGACAGCGCCATAATAATATGTAGATAATACAGACATGTGAATAAATGGTCACAAAATGGTGACGGAGTCTGGAGGCCAGGCGTGTTCTACATCTTGGTAGTACAATATCTATACAGGAATGTGTGTACCAGGGAGCGTTAGGGTTCCATCACCACTGTGTTTGTACCAGGGGTTCACCACCACCGGGAGTAAAATGAAGGGATCACCATCATCTGCAGGGAGGTGTGTACCAGGGAGTTAGGGTCATGAGTGTGCTTACGAGGAGCGTTAGGGCTCACCACACCACTGGGGAGGTTACCACGGAGTTATGTTCACCATCAACACTGTGAGTGTACCAGAATGTTAGGGTTTACCAACACCAACGTGGGAGGTACCAGGAGCAAGTAGGTTTACCCCAGAGAGTGTGTGTACCAGGGAGCGTTAGGTTCACTATCACCACCGTGGGAGTGTTACCAGGGAGCATTAGGTTCACATCACCACTGTGGGAGTGTGTGTACCAGGGAGCGTTAGGTTCAATACCACCGTGGGATGTGTGTACCAAAGAGCGTTAGGTCACCATCACCATCGTGAGTGTAAAATTGAGCTAGTTCACTGCCGGGGTGAAACCAGGGAGCGTTAGGGTTCACCATCACCACCGTGGGAGTAATGTTGGTGTTAGGGATCACCATCACCCGCAGGGAGTGTGTGGGAGCGTGAGGTTCACCGCCCTGGTGAGTGTGTTTACGAGGGAGCGTTAGGGTTCACCATCACCACTGTGGAAAGTGTGTACCACGGAGCGTTATGTTCACCATCAACACTGTGGGAGTGTGTACCAGCAGGAGAAAGAGGTTCATCATCACCACCGTGGGAGTGTGTGTACCAGGGAGCGATGGGTTCACCATCACCTCCGTGGGAGAGTGTGTACCAGGAGTGTTAGGGTTCACCATCACCACTGTGGGGAGGTGTACCAGGGAGTGTTAGGGTTCACCACCGGGTGTCTGTGTGCCAGGGAGCGCTAGATTCACCATCACCTTCATCTGTGAGTGTGTACCAGGGAGTGTAGGTTCACTGGTCACCAACTTTAGGAGAGTGTGCATTAAGGAGCATTATGTTCACCATCACCACCGTGGGAGGTGTGTACCAGGAGCGTTAGGTTCACCATCACCACCTTGGGAGTGTGTGTGTACCAGGGAGCGTTAGGTTCACCTCACCACCATGGGATTATGTGTAACAGGCAGGTTCACCATCACCACCATGGGAGTGTGTGTACCCAGCGCTAGCGTTCACCACCACCACCATGGGAGGTGTACCAGGGTGAGTTAGGGTTCACCGCCGTGTGAGTGTGTGTACCTGTGAGCGTTAGGTTCACTATCACCATCGTATCACGGAGCGTTAGGTTCACCATCACCATCGTGGGAGGGTGTGTACCAGGAGCATTTAGGTTCACCATCACCACTGTGGGAGTGTGTACCAGGAGTGTTAGGTTCACCATCACCACGGGGAGTGTGTATACTAGGGAGCGTTAGGTTCACCATCACCACGGGAGTGTGTAATTAGGAGTGCAGTCATCACCACTTTGGGAGTAAACAGGAGGGTTGTTGCTCACCATCACCACCGTGGAGGTGTGTGTAGCCAGGACTGTTAGGTTCACCACCGTGGGGAGTGTGTGTACCAGGGAGATTAGGTTCACCACTGTGGGAGTTCAAAAATAGGAGCATTATGTTCACCATCAACACCATGGGTGTGTAAGAGGAGCATTAGGTTCACCATCACCACCGTGGGAGGTGTATACCATGGAGCGTTGAACACCGTGGGAGTGTGTGTACCAGGAGCATTATGTTCACCATCAACACCACATGGGAGTGTGTGAGGGAGATTAGGTTCACCATCGTGAGAGGTGTGCACCAGGGAGCGCAGGTTACCATCACCATCAGGGGAGTGTGTACCAGGGAGCAGCAAATCACCACTGCACTGTGTGTGTGTGTACCAGGGAGCGTTAGCTCACCATCACCACCGTGGGAGTGTGTGAACATACGTTAGGTACACACCAATAGCAGGTGTGTACCAGGAGGTTTCACCACTCACACACCGTGGCAGTGTGTGTACCAGGGAGCGTTAGGTTCACCATCACCACCGTGGGAGTGTGTTCCAGGAGCATTAGGTTCACACCACCGTGGGGTGTGTGGGAGCGTTAGGTTCACCATCACCACTGTGGGAGTGTGCCAGGAGCGTTAGGTTCACCATCAGCACCGTGGGAATGTGTGTACCAGGAGAGTTAGGTTCACCGCCGTGGGAGTGTGTACCAGGGAGCAATAGGTTCACCATCACCACCGAGGAGTGTGTGTTCAAGGGAGCGTCAGGTTCACCGTCACCACCTGTAGTGTGTGTACCATGGAGCGTTAGTTTCACCATCCATATGTGTGTACGACGGAGCGTTGGGGTCATCTTCACCACCGTGGGAGTGAGTGTACCAGGGAGCGTTAGGTTCACCATCACCACCGTGGGAGTGCGTGTACCAGGGAGCGTTAGTTTGACGTCACCATCCCTGGGAGTGTGTACCAGGAAGCGTTAGGATCCCATCAGCACCGTGGTGTGTGTGTGTACCAGGGGCGTGGGTTCACCGCCGTGTGAGTGTGTGTACCAGGGAGCGTTAGGTTCACCGCCGTGGGAGTGTGTGTGCCACGGGCGTTGGGTTCACCATCACTACCGTGGGGTGTGTGTGCCAGGAAGCGTTATGTTCACCATCACCACCGGAAGTGTGTGTACCAGGGGCGTTAGGTTCACCGTCACCACCGAGGGAGTGTGTGTACCAGGGAGCGTTAGGTTCACCATCACCACCGTGGGAGTGTGTGCCAGGGCGTTAGGTTCACCATCACCACCGTGGTGTGTGTACCAGGGGCGTTAGGTTCACCATCACCACCGTGGGTGTGTGTACCAGATAGCGTTAGGTTCAACATCACCACCATGGGTGTGTGTGTACCAGGGAGCGTTAGGGTCACCATCACCGTGGGGTGTGTGCCAGGGCGTTAGGTTCACCATCACCACCGTGGGATGTGTGTACCAGGGGCGTTAGGTTCACCATCACCACCGTGGAGTGTGTGTACCAGATAGCGTTAGGTTCACCATCACCACCGTGAGTTAATATTACCAGGGGCGTTAGGTTCCCCATCACCACCGTGGGGTGTGTGGGGACGTTAGGTTCACCATCACCCCCGTGAGAGTGTGTGTACCAGGGAGTGTTAGGTTCACCGCCGTGGGAGTTGGTGTACCAGGGGAGTAGGGTTCACCACCGTGGGAGTGTGTGTCCAGGGAGCATTATGTTGCATCAACCATGGGGAGTGTGTGTAGAGAGAGCATTAGGTTCACCATCACCACCGTGAGTGTGTGCACCAGGAGGCGTTGGTTCACCATCACCACCGTGGAATGTGTCTACCAGGGGCGTTAGGTTCACCATCACCACCGTGGGAGCATGTGTACCGAACGTTAGGTTCACCATCACCACCGTGGGAGTGTGTGTAGCAGGGATGTGGGTTCACCATCGTGGGTGCCTGTGTACCAGGGCGATGGTTCACCGTCACCACCGTGGGGAAGTGTGTGTACCAGGAGTGTTAGGGTTCACCATCACCACCTTGGGGTGTTTGTACCAGATAGCGTTAGGTTCACCATCACCACCGTGGTGTGTACCAGGTTGCGTTAGGATCACCATCTCCCACGTGTGGGAGTGTGTGTGTACTAAGGGAGCGTTAGGTTCACCGCCGTGTGAGTGTGTTCTGAGGGAGCCGTTAGGTTCACCATCACCACTGTGGGAGTGTGTGTACCACGGGCGTTATGTTCACCATCCGTGGGGGTGTGTGTACCAGGGAATGTTAGGTTTCCAACACCAACGTGGGAGTGTGTGTGCAGGGGAGCGTTAGGTTCGCGTTAGAATGTGTGTACCAGGGGCGTTGGGTTCACCATCACCACCGTGGGAGTGTGTGTACCAGGGGCGTTAGGTTCACCATCACCACCTTGGTGTGTGTACCAGGGGCCGTTAGGTTCACCACCACCATGGGAGTATGTGTGTGGCATTAGGTTCACCATCACCACCATGGGAGTGTACCAGGGAACTTAGGATCAGTATCACCATGGAGTGTGTGTACCAAGAGTGTTATGTTCACCGTCACCACCATGTGGAGTGCGTACCAGGAGCGTGGTTCACCATCACCACCGTGGGGAGTGTATGCCAGGGAGGTTAGGTTCACCATCACCACCTTTGGGTGTGTGTACCAGGGGCGTTGGTTCACCATCACCACTGTGGGGTGTGTATCCGGAGCGTTAGATTCACCATCACCACCGTGGGAGTGTGTGTACCAGGGAATATTAGGTTTACCAACACCAACGTGGGAGTGTGTGTACCAGGAAGCGTTAGGTTCACCCGTGGTGTGTGTGCCAGGGCGTTAGGTTCACCATCACCACCGTGAATGTGTACCAGGGCTTAGGTTCCCATCACCCCTGAGTGGTGGTGCCAGGGAGCGTTAGGTTCACTATCACCACCGTTGGAGTGTGTGTACCAGGGAGCGTTAGGGTGCATCACCATCGTGGGAGTGTGTGTGCAGGGGCGTTGGGTTCACCATCACCACCGTGGGAGTGTGTGTGTACCAGGGAGCGTTAGGTTCCCCATCACCACGTGGGGTGTGTACCAGGGGCGTTAGGTTCACCATCACCACCGTGGGGAGTGTGTGTTCCAGGGAGCGTTAGGTTCACCCGTGGGAGTTGGTGTACCAGGGCGTTAGGTTCACGCAGTGGGGTGTGTGTACCAGGGGCGTTAGGTTCACCATCACCTCCGTGGGAGTGTGGTAACCAGGAGTGTTAGGTTCACCAGCGTGGGTGTGTGTACCAGGAGATTATGTTCACCATCAACACCATGGGGTGTTAGAGAGGGAACTTAGGTTCACCATCACCACCGTGGTGTGTGCACCAGGGGCGTTTAAGTTCACCATCACCACCGTGGGAATGTGTGTGGGGAGCGTTAGGGTCACCATCACTGCGTGAGTGTGTGTACCAGGGGCGTTGGGTTCACCATCCACGTGGGGTGTGTTACTCTGGACTTAGGTACACCCACCACCATGGGGTGTGTGTACCAGGGGTGTTGGGTTCACCATCACCACCGTGGCAGTGTGTACCAGGGAGCGTTAGGTTCACCATCACCACCGTGGGAGTGTGTGTTCCAGGAGCTTGGGTTCCAATCACCACCGTGAGGTGTGTTTGGTAGAGCGTTAGGTTCACCATCACCACCGTGGGGTGTGATACCAGGGGAGCGTTGGGTTCACCATCAGCACCGTGGGATATTGTACCAGGGAGAGTTGGTCACCATCACCATCGTGGGAGTGTGTGTACCAGGGCGTTAGGTTCACCATCGTGGGCGTCTGTGTACCCGGGGCGTTAGGTTCCACCGTCACCACCGTGGGAATGTTATGCCAGGGAGCGTTAGTTCACCATCACCACCGTGGGGTGTGTGTACCGGGGCGTTAGGTTCACCATCACCACCATGGGAGTATGTGTACCAGGGGCGTTGGTTCACCATCACCACCGTGGGAGTGTGTGTGGCAGGGTGTTAGGTTCACCATCGTGGGTCCTGTACCCGGGGCGTTAGGTTCACCGTCACCACCGTGGGGAATGTGTGTACCAGTGAGCGTTAGGTTCACCATCACCACCGTGGGAGTGTGTGTACCAGGGACCGTTAGGTTCACCACCGTGGGGTGTGTGTGTACCAGGGAGACTTAGGTTCACCACCGTGGGGTGTGTGTGGGGCATGTACCATCAGCACCATGGGAGTGTGTGTAGAGGGGCTTAGGTTCACCATCACCACCGTGGAAGTGTGTATACCAGGGGCGTTAGGTTGAACATCAACCTTGAGTGAGTGTGTACCAGGGCATTATGTACCATCAACACCATGGGGTGTGTGTGTAAGAGGACGTGGGTTCACCATCACCACCGTGAGTGATGTGCACCAGGGGCTTTAGGTTCACCATCACCACCGTGGGAGTGTGTGTACCAGGAAGCGTTATGTTCACCATCACCACCGTGGAAGTGTGTGTGTACCAGGGCGTGGTTCACCACAGCAGGGTGTGTGCCAGGGCGTTAGGTTTACCGTCACCACCGTGGGAGTGTGCCAGGGAGTGCTAGGTTCACCGTCACCACCGTGGGAGTGTGTGTACCAGGGCGTTAGGTTCACCATCACCACCGTGGGGTTGTGTACCAAGGGGCGTTGGGTTCACCATCACCACCGTGGGAGTGTGTGTACCAGGGGCGTTAGGTTCACCATCACCACCGTGGGGTGTGTGTGCAGATAGCGTTAGGTTCACCATCCCACCATGGGTGTTTGTACCAGGGAGCGTTAGGGTCACCATCACCACCGTGGGAGTGTGTACCAGGGGCGTTAGGTTCTCATCACCCGTGGGAGTGTGTGTACCAGGGGCGTTAGGTTCACCATCACCACTGGGGAGTGTGTGTACCAGATAGCGTGGGTTCACCATCACCACCATGGGTGTGTGTGTACCAGGGAGCATTAGGTTCCCATCACCACCGTGTTAGTGTTTTCTGGACGTTAGGTTCACCATCAAGTGGGAGTGTGTGTACCAGGGTAGGATCACCATCACCACCGTGGGGTGTGTGTACCAGGGGCGATGGGTTCACCATCACCACCATGGGAGTGTGTCTACTAGGGAGCGTTGGGTTCACCATCACCATGTACCAGGGAACGTTAGGTTCACCATCACCACCGTGGGGTGTGTGTAGCAGGGGTGTTAGGTTCACCATCGTGGGTGTCTGTGTCCAGGGGCGTTGGGTTCACCATCACCACATTGGGAGTGTTTGTACCAGATGGCGTTGGTCCCATCACCACCGTGGGAGTGTGTGTACCAGATTGCGTTGGATCACCATCACCCGTGTGGGAGTGTGTTTGTACTAGGGCGTTGGGTTCACCGCCGTGTGAGTGTGTTTACGAGTGAGCGTTAGGTTCACCATCACCACTGTGGGGAGTGTGTACCACGGGCGTTATGTTCACCATCACCACCGTGGGGTGTGTGTGGTTTACCAACACCAACGTGGGTGATGTACCGGGGGCGTTAGGTTCACCGCCGTGAGGTATGTACCGGGGCGTTAGGTTCACCATCACCACCGTGGGAGTGTGTGTTCAGGGAGCGTTAGGTTCACCATCACCACCTTGGGGTGTGTGTGTACCAGGGGCGTTAGGTTCATCCTCACCACCATGGGAGTATGTGTAACAGGTAGCGTTAGGTTCACCATCACCACCATGGGAGTGTGTGTACCAGGGGCGTTAGGATCAGTATCACCACCATGGGGTGTGTGTACCAGGGGTGTTATGTTCACCGTCACCACCGTAGGGTGTGCATGCAGGGGAACGTGGGTTCACCATCACCACCGTGGGGGTGTGTGTACCAGAGAGCATTAGGTTCCATCACCACCTTGGGGTGTGTGTACCAGGGGCGTTAGGTTCACCATCACCACGTGGGAGTTGTGTACCATGGGCGTTAGGTTCACCGCCGTGAGGTGTGTGTACCAGGGAGGCGTTAGGTTCACCATCACCACCGTGGGAGTGTGTACCAGGGCGTGGGTTCACCATCACCTCTGGGAGTGTGTGTGTACCAGCAGTGGTTCACCATCACCACCGTCAAGTGTGTGTACCAGGGCGTTAGGGTCACCATCATCATCGTGGGGTGTGTACCAGGGGCGTTAGGTTCACCATCACCACCGTGTGGGGTGTGTGTACAGGGAGCGTTAGGTTCCCCATCACCACCGTGGGAGTGTGTGTACCAGGGGCGTTAGGTTCACATTCACCACCGTGGGGAGTGTGTGTTCCAGGGTGGTTCCGCACCGGGGAGTTGGTACCAGGGGGTGGGTTCATGTACCAGGGGCGTTAGGTTCACCATCACCACCGTGGGAGTGTGTGTACCAGGGGCATTATGTTCACCATCAACACCATGGGGTGTGGAGGACGTGGGTTCACCATCACCACCGTGAGGTGTGTGCACCAGGGGCGTTAGGTTCACCATCACCACCGTGGGGAATGTGTGTACCAGTGAGCGTTAGGGTCACCATCACTACTGTGTGAGTGTGTGTACCAGGGGCGTTAGGTTCACCATCAACCGTGGGGTGTGTGTACTACGCAGCGTTAGGTACACCATCACCACCATGGGAGTGTGTGTGTAAGTGTTGGGTTCACCATCACCACCATGGGAGTGTGTGTACCAGGGGTGTTGGGTTCACCATCACCACCCGTGGGGTGTGTGTACCAGGGACGTTAGGTTCACCATCACCACCGTGGGAGTGTGTGTACCAGGGGCGTAGGTTCACCATCACCACCGTGGGGTTGTCTAACCAGGGAGGTTGGTTCACCATCACCACCGTGGGAGAATGTGTACCAGGAACGTTAGGTTCACCATCACCACCGTGGGGAGTGTGTGTAACAGGGAGTGTGGGTTACCATCACCACCGTGGGGTTGTCTAGGGAGGTTGGGTTCACCATCACCACCGTGGGGGTGTACCAAGGAACGGGTTCACCATCACCACCGTGGGAGTGTGTGTAACAGGGGTGTTAGGTTCACCATCGTGGTGTCTGTGTACCTGGGCGTTAAGGTTCACCGTCACCACCGTGGGAGTGTGTGTACCAGGGCGTTAGGTTCACCATCACCACCTTGGGAGTGTTTGTACCAGAATAGCGTTGGGTTCACCATCACCACCGTGAGGTGTGTACCAGGTTGCGTTGTGATCACCATCACCCGTGTGGAGTGTGTGTGTACTAGGGAGCGTTAGGTTCATCGCCGTGTGAGTGTGTTTACGAGGTGGGTTCACCATCACCCTGTGGGAGTGTGTGTACCACGGGCGTTATGTTCTACCATCACCACCGTGGGAGTGAGTGTACCAGGGAATGTTGGTTTACCAACACCAACGTGGGAGTGTGTGTACCAGGGGCGTGGGTTCACCCGCTGTGAGAGTGTGTGTAACAGGGGCGTTGGGTTCACCATCACCACCGTGGGAGTGTGTGTACCAGGGAGCGTTAGGTTCACCATCACCACCTTGGGGTGTGTGTACCCAGGGGCGTTAGTTCACCCTCACCACCATGGGAGTGATGTAACAGTAGCATTAGGTTCACCATCACCACCATGGGAGGTGTGTGTACCAGGGCGTTAGGTTCACCGCCGTGGGAGTGTGTGTACCAGGGCGTTGGGTTCACCATCACCACCGTGGGAGTGTGTGTATGGATAACGTTAGGTTCACCATCACCACCATGGTGTGTGTGTGCCAGGGGCAGTGGGTTCACCATCACCACCCCGTGGGTGTTTGTACTGGGCGTTGGGTTCACCATCACTACCCTGGGGTGTGTGTACCAGGGGTGTTAAGTTCACCATCTCACCGTGGGTGTGTGTACCAGGGCGTTAGGTTCACCATCACCACCGTGAGTGTGAGTACCAGGAGCGTTAGGTTCACCATCACCACCGTGGGAGATATGTGTACCAGGGGCGTTAGGTTCACCTTCACCGTGGGGTGTGTGTAGCAGGGAGTGTTAGGTTCACCATCATTGGTGTCTGTGTACCCGGGGCGTTAGGTTCTGTCACCACCGTGGGAATGTTATAGCAGAGGCGTTAAGTTACATCACCACCGTGGGAGTGTGTGTACCAGGTTCGTTAGGATCCATCACCTGTGGGGAGTGTGTGTGTTGGGGAGCGTTAGGTTCACGGCCGTGTGGTGTGTTTCTGAGGAGCGTGGGTTCACCATCACCACTGTGGGGTGTGTGTACCAGACGTTATGTTCACCATCACCACCGTGGGAGTGTGTGTGCTAGGGAATGTGGGTTTACCCAACACCAACGTGGGGTGTGTGTACCAGGGGCGTTAGGTTCACCGCCGTGGTGTGTGTACCAGGGGCGTTAGGTTCACTATCACAACCGTGGGAGTGTGTACCAGGGAACGTGGGTTCACCATCACCACTGTGAGTGTGTGCACAGGGAGCGTTAGGTTCACCATCACCACTGGTGTGTGTGTACCAGGGGCGTTAGGGTCACCATCACCATGGTGGGAGTGTGTGTCCAGGGGCGTTGGGTTCACCGTGGAAGTGTGTGAACCAGGAGCGTTAGGTTCACCATCACCACCGTGGGAGTGTGTGTGCCAGGGAGCGTTAGGTTCACCGCCGTGGGGTATGTGTATCAGGGAGCCTTAGGTTCACCATCACCACCGTGGAGTGTGTGTGCCACTGAGCATTGGGTTCACCATCACCACCGTGGGAGTGTGTGTACCAGGGGGCGTTAGGTTCACCATCACCACGTGGAGTGTGTGTACTAGGGAGAGTTAGGTTCATCATCACCACCGTGGGGTGTGTGTACCAGGGCGTTGGGTTCACCATCACCTCCGTGGGAGTGTGTACCAGGGTGTTAGGTTCACCATCACCACCGTGGAGTCTGTGTACCAGGGAGTGTTAGGTTCACCATCCTGGGTGTCTGTGTGCCCAGTGAGCGTTGGGTTCACCATCACCCGTGGGAGTGTGTGTACCAGGGTGTGGGTTCACCGTCACCACCGTAGGAGTGTACCAGGGCATTGGGTTCACCATCACCATCGTGAGTGTGTGTACCAGGGAGCGTTAGGATCAGTATCACCACCATGGGAGTGTTGTACCAGGGATGTTATGTTCTCCGTCACCACCAAGCAAGATGTGCGTACCAGGGGAATAGGTTCACCATCACCACCGTGGGAGTTGTAGTGTACCAGGGGCGTTAGGTTCACCATCACCACCTTGGGGTGTATGTGTACCAGGGAGTTGGGTTTCCATACCACTGTAAGTGTGTACCACGGGTAGGTTCACCATCACACCACCTTGGGGTGTGTACCAGGGGAGCGTTAGGTTCACCATCACCACAGTGGGAGTGTGTGTACCAGGGAGAGTTAGGTTCATCATCACCACCGTGGGGAGTGTGTCCAGGGCGTTGGGTTCACCATCACCTCCGTGGGAGTGTGTGTACCAGGGAGTGTTGGTTCACCATCACCACCGTGGGAATCTGCATGCCAGGATGTGGTTCCCATCCTGGGTGTCTGTGTGCCAGTGAGCGTTGGGTTCACCATCACCACCGTGGGGTGTGCCAGGGTGTTAGGTTTACCAACACCAACGTGGGAGTGTGTGTACCAGGGCGTTGGGTTCAGCGCCGTGAGTGTGTGTACCAGGAGCGTTAGGTTCACCGCCGTGGGGTTGGTGTACCAGGGAGCGTTAGGTTCACCGCCCAGTGGGGAGTGTGTACCAGGGGCGTTAGGTTCACCGCAGTGGAGTGTGTGTACCAGGGGCGTTGGGTTCACCATCACCCCCGGGGGAGTGTGTGTAGAGGAGCGATGGTTCACCATCACACCGTGAGAGTGTGGCCAGGGCGTTAGGTTCACCACCCGTGGGAATGTGTGCCAGGGAGCGTTAGGGTCACCATCACTATTGTGTGATGTGTGTACCAGGGAGCGTTAGGTTCACCATCACCACCGTGGGAGTGTGTGCCACGGGCGTTAGGTACACCATCACCACCATGGGGTGTGTGCTGCAAGGGGTGTTGGGTTCACCATCACCACCGTGGCAGTGTGTGTACCATTAGCGTTAGGTTCACCATCACCACCGTGGGAGTGTGTGTTCCAGGGGCATTAGGTTCACAATCACCACCGTGGGGAGTGTGCCTGAAGTGAGCGTTAGGTTCACCATCACCACCGTGGGGTGTGTGTACCAGGGAGCGTTAGGTTCTCCATCAGCACCATGGGAATGTGTGTACCAGGGAGTTAGGGTCACCATCACCATCGTGGGAGTGTGTGTACCAGGGCGTTAGGTTCAGCGCCGTGGGGTGTATACCAGGGCGTTAGGTTCACCATCACCACCGTGGGGTGTGTGTACCAGATAGGGTTAGGTTCACCATCACCACCATGGGTGTGTGTGTACCAGGGAGCGGTTGGGGTCTATCATATTGTGTGAGTGTGTGTGCCAGGAGGCGTGGGTTCACCATCACCACCGTGGGAGTGTGTGTACTACAGACATTAGGTACACCATCACCACCATGGGGAGTGTGTGTCCAGGGAGTGTTAGGTTCCCATCACCACCGTGGCAGTGTGTGTACCAGGGAGCGTTAGGTTCACCATACCACCGTGGGGTGTGTGTTCAGGGAGCATTAGGTTCCAATCACCACCGTAGGGTGTGTGTTCAAGTGAGCGTTAGGTTCACCATCACCACCGTGGGAGTGTGTGTACCAGGAGCGTTAGGTTCACCATCAGCACCGTGGGAATGTGTGTACCAGGGGAGGTTGGGTCACCATCACCATCGTGGGATGTAGTGTACCGAGGGCGTTAGGTTCACCATCGTGGGCGTCTGTGTACCAGGGGCGTTGGGTTCACCATCACCACCGTGGGAGTGTGTGTACCGGGGCGTTAGGTTCACCATCACCACCGTGGGGTGTGTCTACCGGGCGTTAGGTTCTCATCACCACCGTGGGAGTATGTGTACCAGGGCGTTAGGTTCACCATCACCACCGTGGGGTGTGTGTACCAGGAGTGTTAGGTTCACCATCGTGGTGTCTGTGTGCAGGAGCGTTAGGTTCACCGTCACCACCGTGGGAATGTGTGCCAGGGGCGTTAGGTTCACAATCACCACCGTGGGAGTGTTTGTACCAATCACCACCGTGGGGAATGTGTGCAAGAGTGTTAGGTTCACCATCACCACCGTGGCGGTGTATTGTACCAGGGGTGGGTTCACCATCACCACCGTGGGGAATGTGTGTGTACAAGGGAGAATTAGGGTCACCATGCCATGTGGGAGTGTGTGCCAGGGAGCGTTAGGTTCACCGACGTGGGGAGTGTGTGTACTGCCAGGAGCGTTGTTCACCGCAGTGGGAGTGTGGCACCAGGGGGCGGTGGGATTCACCATCACCCCCGTGAAGGTGTTATTATACCAAAAGTGTTAGTTTCACCATCGTGGTGTCTGTATGAGGCGTTAGGTTACCATCACCACTGTGTGGTTGTGTACCAGGGAGCGTTAAGTTCACCGTCACCTGGGTGAAGTGTGTGTGGCACCACAGGTGGGCACCATCACCACCGTAGGAGTGTGTGTACCAGGGAGTGGTGGGGTTCTACATCACACCGTGGCAGTGTGTGTACCAGGGGCGTTAGGTTCACCATCACCCCGTAAGTGTGTATGCCAGGAGCATTAGGTTCACCATCACCAACATTAAGTGTGTGTTCAATGGAGCGTTAG
>NW_024743372.1:0-13941 GCF_018991925.1 Homarus americanus | reverse complement strand
AAGTAGATTATCATAGAAAACGGGAAATTTGTATCATAAAAAATGGGAAATATCTACTTTCCGGGAAAGTTGGTTATCTACTTTCCCGAAAAGTAGATAGATTTTCTCCTTTTCGGGAAAGTAGATTATCGAATTTTCGGGGAAGTAGATTTTCGAATTTTGGGGGAAATATTACCTAATTTTGCGAAGTAGATTATCATAGAAAACGGGAAATTTGTATCATAAAAACTGGGAAATATCTACTTTCCGGGAAAGTTGGTTATCTACTTTCCCGAAAAGTAGATAGATTTTCTACTTTTCGGGAAAGTAGATTATCGACTTTTCGGGGAAGCAGATTTTCGAATTTGGGGGGAAATATTACCTAATTTAGCGAAGTAGATTATCATAGAAAACGGGAAATTTGTATCATAAAAAATGGGAAATATCTACTTTCCGGGAAAGTTGGTTATCTACTTTTCCGAAAAGTAGATAGATTTTCTACTTTTCGGGAAAGTAGATTATCCACTTTTCGGGGAAGTAGATTTTCGAATTTGGGGGGAAATATTACGTAATTTTGCGAAGTAGATTATCATAGAAAACGGGAAATTTGTATCATAAAAACTGGGAAATATCTACTTTCCGGGAAAGTTGGTTATCTACTTTCCCGAAAAGTAGATAGATTTTCTACTTTTCGGAAAAGTAGATTATCCACTTTTCGGGGAAGTAGATTTTCGAATTTTGGGGGAAATATTACGTAATTTTGCGAAGTAGATTATCATAGAAAACGGGAAATTTGTATCATAAAAAATGGGAAATATCTACTTTCCGGGAAAGTTGGTTATCTACTTTCCCGAAAAGTAGATAGATTTTCTACTTTTCGGGAAAGTAGATTATCGACTTTTCGAGGAAGTAGATTATCGATTTTTGGGGAAATATTACCTAATTTTGCGAAGTACATTATCATAGAAAACAGGAAATTTGTATCATAAAAAATGGGAAATATCTACTTTCCGGGAAAGTTGGTTATCTACTTTCCCGAAAAGTAGATAGATTTTCTACTTTTCGGAAAAGTAGATTATCGACTTTTCGGGGAAGTAGATTTTCGAATTTTGGGGGAAATATTACCTAATTTTGCGAAGTAGATTATCATAGAAAACGGGAAATTTGTATCATAAAAAATGGGAAATATCTACTTTCCGGGAAAGTTGGTTATCTACTTTCCCAAAAAGTAGATAGATTTTCTACTTTTCGGGAAAGTAGATTATCGACTTTTCGGGGAAGCAGATTTTCGAATTTGGGGGGAAATATTACCTAATTTTGCGAAGTAGATTATCATAGAAAACGGGAAATTTGTATCATAAAAAACGGGAAATATCTACTTTCCGGGAAAGTTGGTTATCTACATCAAAGAAAACGGGAAATATTTCCCATTTTCTTTGATGACGTCATCATAGAAAATGTGAAATTTCCTACAAATTTTGTAAGTATAATTAAAAGTTTTATAAAAATTTCATAGTTTTATTTAAAAATCACATGACAATGCTTCTGTGTAGGGGGTGAGTCTCCTCCCTCCCCCCAAGGAGTGGGGGGTCCCCTTCCCCCCCCCCCAAGGAGTGGGGGGGTGTCCTCCCCCCCCATGGAGTGGGGGGAGTCTCCTCCTCCCCTCATGGAGTGGGGAGAGTCTCCTCCCCCCCATGGAGTGGGGGGAGTCTCCTCCCCTCCATGGAGTGGGGGGGGGAGTCTCCTACCCCCCCATGGAGTGGGGGGGAGTCTCCTCCCCCCCATGGAGTGGGGGGGGGAGTCTCCTCCCCCCCATGGAGTGTGGGGAGTCTCCTTTTCTGGGAATTAGGCTTGGCCTTAAGATGACCTCCTTAGGTACCTAGTGACTGGGATACTGAAAACAGTTCATCCCACCTTATGAATCTGTAAAGGACACCTAAGACTTCTTTCACACTAGTGTGTTTTTATCGCTGAACTTAGATATCAATGGATTTCTAAGACAGGAGATACAACAGCTCCTGTGAAAGAAGTCTAAGGTGCCCTTCACAGATTCATAAGGTGAGGTAAACTGTTGTCAGTGCCCCAGCCACTATGAACTGAGAGGACACCTTAGACTGAGCCTAAGATTAGAAAGAAAGTGGAGTCCCTGAACCTGACTCACACCAGGTCCGAGGGCCAAGGTTCTCCCCTAAGAGGATCCTGACTCCTGGAACCACTGGACAAACAAGCATGCTGGTCCAAAAGCCATTTACCTCTTGGAAGAAGCCTCCTGACCCCAGCTCAAAAGGATAAAAAAAAGGCTAACCAAGTTCAGGACCGGCTCTCCTTGTCCTAGGTTTGGCACTTCCTGGATGAGGAATTCCAAACCCTTAAAAAAAACGGAACCTGCGCAGCCTAACGCTGACTTCCGAGACACAGCAAATGCTGCTCCTGGGGTCAGTTACCTCCTCCAGGAAGCTCCTTATCCCAGATACAGAAATGTCCGAATCCTCTAGAACGGAGACATAATGTTCCGAGAGTAAGGCATTTCCCAGAACAGACTTCTGACCCCCGTTCTAAAGGGGTGGGGGTAAGGGGGCAAATGCAGTTGATGATTCTTCAAATTACATTGGTAAGTGACTATTGTATAGATGACTCATGAAAAGAGACAATACATACAGACATTACACCAATACAGTCCAGTATTCTCATAATAAACCATTAAAATCTTGCACTTTTCTTCTACAATTTCATTTCCATTTGTTTATGCTGGACTTGACAATGTCCATTCCAGTTGATAAAGGAGGAGGGCAACGATAAGAAAAAAAATGTGGAGTCCCTGAACCTGGCTGATGCCAGGTCCGAGGGCCAGGGTTCTCCCCCGAGAGGATCCTGACTCCTGGACATGCTGGTCCAAAAGCCATTTACCTCTTGGAAGAAGCCTCCTGACCCCAGCTCAAAAGGATAAAAAAAAGGCTAACCAAGTTCAGGACCGGCTCTCCTTGTCCTAGGTTTGGCACTTCCTGGATGAGGAATTCCAAACCCTTAAAAAAAAGGGAACCTGCGCAGCCTAACGCTGACTTCCGAGACACAGCAAATGCTGCTCCTGGGGTCAGTTACCTCCTCCAGGAAGCTCCTTATCCCAGATACAGAAATGTCCGAATCCTCTAGAACGGAGACATAATGTTCCGAGAGTAAGGCATTTCCCAGAACAGACTTCTGACCCCCGTTCTAAAGGGGTGGGGGAAAGGGGGCAAATGCAGTTGATGATTCTTCAAATTACATTGGTAAGTGACTATTGTATAGATGACTCATGAAAAGAGACAATACATACAGACATTACACCAATACAGTACAGTATTCTCATAATAAACCATTAAAATCTTGCACTTTTCTTCTACAATTTCATTTCCATTTGTTTATGCTGGACTTGACAATGTCCATTCCAGTTGATAAAGGAGGAGGGCAACGATAAGAAAAAAAAATGTGGAGTCCCTGAACCTGGCTGATGCCAGGTCCGAGGGCCAGGGTTCTCCCCCAAGAGGATCCTGACTCCTGGACATGCTGGTCCAAAAGCCATTTACCTCTTGGAAGAAGCCTCCTGACCCCAGCTCAAAAGGATAAAAAAAAGGCTAACCAAGTTCAGGACCGGCTCTCCTTGTCCTAGGTTTGGCACTTCCTGGATGAGGAATTCCAAACCCTTAAAAAAAAGGGAACCTGCGCAGCCTAACGCTGACTTCCGAGACACAGCAAATGCTGCTCCTAGGGTCAGTTACCTCCTCCAGGAAGCTCCTTATCCCAGATACAGAAATGTCCGAATCCTCTAGAACGGAGATATAATGTTCCGAGAGTAAGGCATTTCCCAGAACAGACTTCTGACCCCCGTTCTAAAGGGGTGGGGGAAAGGGGGCAAATGCAGTTGATGATTCTTCAAATTACATTGGTAAGTGACTATTGTATAGATGACTCATGAAAAGAGACAATACATACAGACATGACACCAATACAGTACATATTCTCATAATAAACCATTAAAATCTTGCAATTTTCTTCTACAATTTCATTTCCATTTGTTTATGCTGGACTTGACAATGTCCATTCCAGTTGATAAAGGAGGAGGGCAACAATAAGAAAAAAAATGTGGAGTCCCTGAACCTGGCTGATGCCAGGTCCGAGGGCCAGGGTTCTCCCCCAAGAGGATCCTGACTCCTGGACATGCTGGTCCAAAAGCCATTTACCTTTTGGAAGAAGCCTCCTGACCCCCAGCTCAAAAGGATAAAAAAAAGGCTAACCAAGTTCAGGACCGGCTCTCCTTGTCCTAGGTTTGGCACTTCCTGGATGAGGAATTCCAAACCCTTAAAAAAAACGGAACCTGCGCAGCCTAACGCTGACTTCCGAGACACAGCAAATGCTGCTCCTGGGGTCAGTTACCTCCTCCAGGAAGCTCCTTATCCCAGATACAGAAATGTCCGAATCCTCTAGAACGGAGACATAATGTTCCGAGAGTAAGGCATTTCCCAGAACAGACTTCTGACCCCCGTTCTAAAGGGGTGGGGGAAAGGGGGCAAATGCAGTTGATGATTCTTCAAATTACATTGGTAAGTGACTATTGTATAGATGACTGAAAAAGAGACAATACATACAGACATTACACCAATACAGTCCAGTATTCTCATAATAAACCATTAAAATCTTGCACTTTTCTTCTACAATTTCATTTCCATTTGTTTATGCTGGACTTGACAATGTCCATTCCAGTTGATAAAGGAGGAGGGCAACGATAAGAAAAAAAAATGTGGAGTCCCTGACCCAGGCTGATGCCAGGTCCGAGGGCCAGGGTTCTCCCCCAAGAGGATCCTGACTCCTGGACATGCTGGTCCAAAAGCCATTTACCTCTTGGAAGAAGCCTCCTGACCCCAGCTCAAAAGGATAAAAAAAAGGCTAACCAAGTTCAGGACCGGCTCTCCTTGACCTAGGTTTGGCACTTCCTGGATGAGGAATTCCAAACCCTTAAAAAAAACGGAACCTGAGCAGCCTAACGCTGACTTCCGAGACACAGCAAATGCTGCTCCTGGGGTCAGTTACCTCCTCCAGGAAGCTCCTTATCCTCTAGAACGGAGATATAATGTTCCGAGAGTAAGGCATTTCCCAGAACAGACTTCTGACCCCCGTTCTAAAGGGGTAGGGGAAAGGGGGCAAATGCAGTTGATGATTCTTCAAATTACATTGGTAAGTGACTATTGTATAGATGACTCATGAAAAGAGACAATACATACAGACATTACACCAATACAGTCCAGTATTCTCATAATAAACCATTAAAATCTTCCATTTTTCTTCTACAATTTCATTTCCATTTGTTTATGCTGGACTTGACAATGTCCATTCCAGTTGATGAAGGAGGAGGGCAACGATAAGAAAAAAAAATGGGGAGTCCCTGAACCTGGCTGATGCCAGGTCCGAGGGCCAGGGTTCTCCCCCAAGAGGATCCTGACTCCTGGAACCACTGGACAAACAAGCATGCTGGTCCAAAAACATCCTTCCCAGAATAGACTTCTGACCCGGTCCTAAAGGTCGGGGAAAGATGGTCAGATTCAGTTGATTCCAGTTGATAGGTGACTCTCTTTATGGTTGGGTTCTGATGAAGTGAAACCTGAACCTAGGATGTGGAAGAAATAATAAAAATAATCCAGTGCAGATTAAGTGGCACAAATCCTTCCTTCGCTTGTATAAAACTTCAGTCTATCCAAAGGTGTTTCCTCACTCTTCTTCTGCTACAGTACAGTAAAGTCTTATGTTCTAGTCAAGTTTCTCCCATGTATACATTACTTGAGTATAGTTTTAATTCATATCACCAGCCTTCCTTCCCTCCCTCACTGTAATAATCTTCAATTATATCTCCAGCAGACTTCCCTCTCAATTAACTTTAGTCCAGTCTTCCCTCGCTCTGACCATAACATAGCATACAGCTCACAGGTGGGGAAAGTTGATAATCTCCCAGTAATTTACACAGATGCAAAGAAAAATATCTAAATCAATTCTATCAGGCATTTGTATATTTACAGCAGCATATATATAGTGAAAGGTTCTGCTCTTCCTGTAGCTACATAAAAAAAGGATCTTGGGGTAGGTAGGCAAGCCCAGGATAAAGGAGCTTACTGGTAACGTTAACCTACCATAAGCATGTACTGTACCAGGTACTATCATTCACGGTAAATGACCCATGGAAATGCATAAATTGTAACCCCTCAAAAATATTATGCATGTATAGTTTGACCCCAACTTTTTACATAAAAATTTGATCATTAAAACTTGAACTATACTTTAAGAAACAGTAAACAGTAATTTCATTAAGTTACTTTGTGATTTTCTCTCTTACATAATTATTGAAGTAATATCCTCACTTTATTAAAGTTATTAACACCACAGTGTCATGGGAAAATAGGCGGACGCTCTGGAACGTCACCTGGGACTTAAGGGTTAAGAAATTTTGGGTTAGTATTTTCATTATAGAAAGGTTACAGCACAAAAGAGAGTTGTACAGACAATGACCTACTTGAAAAAAAACAGATCACACAAACAAAAAATTTGCTAAATTGAAAATGTTAAAATTCGAAGATATTAACACCTACTGCTGTGCCCTCTTTGTTTACAAATCTATCAATCACTTGCTTGACAATAACTATTTCCAGTTCTGGAATAATCAGAGATACAACTTAAGGCACCCAGAGCTACTAAGACTACCCCCATGCGCTCCTCTCAGTCCCAGACCTCCATAAAATATCACGGTGTGAAAGAACCTACCCCTTCCCATCTGAGCAAAGACTACACTCCATTCCTTAAAATCATCTCTTAAAAAATATATACAGTATTGTCTAAGTATTAATATTTCTTGTAATACCTACTACAGCTCCTCCCTGACTTACGACCACCTGCACTTATGACCTGCCTCAGTCGTTCCAAAATGTTGTCAAATTACGTTTTTTCGTAGTCCCAACGTCAGTACAGACAAAATTTTCGTTTGTAATTCACTTTAAAATGGCTGGCAAGCTTAAAGTTGAGTATTTTGTGGTGTTGAGAAGAAAAAGAGACACCCATTTTAGATTTTCTATGTATTATTTAAGCATTTTAGACTTACAACCTGCATTTGGGTCAGTAACCCCGTCTCAGTCGGGGAGGAGCTGTATATTTACAATACCAGCTTTTATTGTACCATCAAAACCGTTTTATCGGAAATTATCATTGCAATAAACATACAGCCACTCCTTGACTTACGACGGGGTTAGGGCCCCAAATCCAGGTTGTAAGTCGAATTGGTCATAAGTCAAAAATGCGAAGATGATACCTAGAAAATCTAAAATGGGTGTCTCTTTTTCTTCTCAGCACCACAAAACTCTCACTTTTAAGCATGCCAGCCATTTTAAATGGAATTACAATTTTTTTTTGTCAGTATACAGTGCAATCACTAACATCGGGACTCGAAAATATGTAATTTGAAAAAAATTTAGTACGACTGGGGCAGTCATATGTCAGGGTGGTCGTAAGTCGAGTAGGTCATAAGTCGAAAAGTAGCTGTATTTGCCAACTAGACATAATCCTGACAGCTCTGTCCTCTTGTTCAACCTTACTACTGTACAACCCATGTTGTACTGTTCCCCCATTATACTTTTGTTCTTCAATTTCACTGTAATTTATGTATACAGGATATATATATATATATATATATATATATATATATATATATATATATATATATATATATATATATATATATATACACAGTAAAAGTCCAAAAATCCGGATGCCAGAAATCCGGACCACCCGAGAATCCGGACTTTTCAAAAACGATTTTTTTTTTAGCGGGCATTTGTGTGCATGTGCGCATGCGTGAGCGCCACAGCTGCACAGCGACAACAAGCGACCACGTGGTCGCCACTTTAAAATGGGCAATCAAACTGTGACAACATACCGTACATACTCGTCTATAACCCCCCCTCGTTATCAGTCGACCCTGATTTTTTGACCAAGAAATCGTTAATTTATGATATTCCTGGTTTATAGTTCCACCCACGTTTTGAGGGTAATGGAACAACAAAACCACTAAAAACGCTCTACGTCCTATAAACTGAGGCTCGCCGTGCATGAAACACAAGTGCTGAAGGCAAATTGTTTACCATTTATTATTACGACACTTTACACTGAAACCCGGGTAATTTCACCAAAAATATTGTATATTTCCATTCAAGTATTTATTCAAGTCAATTAGGAGGGAATATTATTGAAATACAACAGTTTTTAAACTAAACCATTCGAAAAGCGATTACGGTAACATCTTTTGAACGAAAGAAAGCGAAAGTCATTGTTTTCGTCATGATTTTATCCCACTTTCCACTGTAATACGTATGTAATTTCAGGAAAAATATTACATTTCCGTGAATGTATTATATCAAGCACAGTATGAATAGAATATCATTGTAATATATCAGAATTTTAACCAAAAACTATTAAAAAAACGAGTAACGTCTCAAGAACATCGGAAGCTTAGGTAAAGTCTTTTGTTTTCGTCATGTATTTTATCCTATTTTACATTGAAATACGTCACGTTTCCACAAAACTACTATTTATCTCCGAGAATATATTCATTCAGGCGCAGTTTAGGTAAAATAGACGAGTGATGTAATAGTTTTTTAACTGAAAACGATTCGAAAAAACACGTACCCTCTAGCCCTGTTCAAAGAGAGGACTGGGAGAAGCTGTTTGGTGCTGCAGACGATGACAAGGAAAATGATTTTGATGGATTTTAATGAAAATATTCAGAAATATGGTATCGTAGTATTTATTCAAGTCAATTAGGATAGAATATTATTGTAATACAACAGTTTTTGAACTGAAAACCATTCGAAAAGCGATTACGGTAACATATTTTGAACGAAAGAAAGCGAGTCATTGTTTTCATCACGATTTTATCCCACTTTCCACTGTAATACGTATGTTCAGCAAAAATATTACATTTCCGTGAATGCATTATATCAAGCACAGTATGAATAGAATACCATTGTAATATAACAATATTTTGAGTCCTACTCTTTCCATTTACAGAGTACTGTACAAGCCCATAATAATGGCTCCCAAAGTAGATAAACTTCGTTGTGTGAAGAGAAAGAAGAACACATTGAAATTGAGTGACAAACTTCAAATAATTAAGAAACTAGAACGTGGTGTGAGCAATACTGTTCTAATGGAAACATACGACATTGGAAAGTCTACAATTTATGATATATAAAAGGCAAAGAATAAAATTCAAAATTCACAGCTTTTTCATTAAAACTGCTCGTTTTGATAAATGAAGCATGCTATATTTGCAAATGAATAAACTATCAAAATGTACCTGTTCATTTCTTATTTATTCTTCATTAAATTTGAATTTTAAAAGTACTGCCTGAGAATCCGGAAAATCCGAAAATCCGGACCGACCCAATCCCCAAGCAGTCCGGATTTTTGGACTTCTACTGTGTGTATATATATATATATATATATATATATATATATATATATATATATATATATATATATATATATATATATATATATATATATATATATATATATATATATATATATATAATAATAAAAAATAAATAAATATTGAAGTGCTAACCATGGTAACATTATGAGATGTTCTTGTTACCACCATGTTATTGTACTATTGCGGATGATACTAAATGTTACATAATATTTCCTTGAGATAAATTTATAGTATACATCAGGTGCAGCTCAGGTTCTCAACTGGCTCAGCCATTTTAATATTGTTATTATTATCCACTCTGTATCTGTTTTTCTGGCTAATAAACTGTTTCAATTCAATTCAATGACCACCTCTAGTGTGTGTCCATTAGGTTAATTTTGAGTCAAATTTAAGCAATAACTAATCTTGACATTTGTTTTTTATACCTGATGTTACACAACTGCTTGTATACTTAAGACTAACACTTTAAAACTAAAACACATTCAAATATTTATACAAAACACACACACACTTTTAAACAAACACAAGTGCATATGAACACACACACTCTTTTATAAACATTTACATAAATGCACACTTTCAGAGGAATACACTATTGTGTATTTTTAATCTAGATTCTTAATCAGCATATAAAAGGGCATCTTTGTATGAAATTTAAACAAAATCTATGCCATGCCCTCATGTACTCAAACACAAGATAAGGGGTCAGGAATTTTGATTGGGAATACTGTTACTGGATGTTTTCTTTTCTGGAAAGTGAATGATAAAATGCTTAAATTATAAAGTTAGCCGATATTCTTGAGAAAAGGCATATAAAGAGGATTTATAATTTACGGGCACAGCGTAATTTATGTTTTAAATACTACAGTACTGTACAGTACATAAACACAAGCATTAGACAACATGATGTTAAGTAACAGAATACCTGTATAAGTCTCACCTCCCACAGGTCAGAGGTGTTTCATCAGTTGCTGTTGATGGCATCACATATGAGCCTGTCCCACAGGTCAGAGGTGTTTCATCAGTTTGTATAGTCGAGTCTTAGCTTGTCATACCGAGATGTGTTGTTGGTCCTTGAAACTTCCTGGAAATAAGAAAAATAACTATACGTACTGTATAATACACAACACTGCACTATAAAACTATTATATTATAACCACAGGTTATTTGACTGGGATTTAAAATACATAAAACAGTACTTTTGGCTACAGAAAATTCTACAAATTATTTTATTTATAATTTCCAAGTATTAGAAACAAATTGATAAAATAGAAATAACATGGTAGAGGTGGAGGAGACAGTTAGCACCAGAATGTGTTTATATACGTAATTCACAGTTATACTTTGGATGATATTGCATTAACTAATAAAACTGATAACTTTTTTATATTATAAATACAGTACTGTATAGTCTGGGTTTACGCGGATATTTTATACACGGCACCTGTCCAGAAGCGATAATTATTATTTACGCGGTAAATGCCATCATATACGCAGCGGGGCAAGGTGCTGACGTCAGACTCATGCCGACTGTGATTGGGCCACGTATCCTTACCACCCACGCACCCCTTCCACGGTGCGCTGTGATTGGTCTATTTAACCTTGCCAACCCCTGCCACCCTCACTCTTGACCATAGCCGCACCAGTCTGACTGTTCCCGCGTATACTCACTCGTGCCCGGGAACCGTTTTTTTTTCTTTCTACACAAAGACTTCCGCCGGACCCCCACCACCCCTGAGAAACCCTGAACTACCTGGCCCAAGCCGCCCCAAGCCCAAGAAGGTGCGACTCGCTTTAAGCTATGAGGTTAAGTACAAGATCGTTCAGGAGTTAGAAAAAGGCACGAGGCAGGTGGATCTGGCCAGACAATATGGAGTGAATGAAATCGACGATCCGCACGATCAAGAAGGATGCCGGCAAAATCAATGAACACATGAAGTCTGTCGGTGCCTCTCTGGTGAAATATTGCCACAATATGTTGCTGCTGAAGACCGAGAGTTTGTTGGTAAGCTACATTATTCATCAATCAAGAAGGAACATGGCGGTCGACACTCGGGCCCTGCAGGACTACGCCCGAGAACTCTATGCAGCAGTAGCAAGAAAAATAGGGGTCGCAGAGCCCAAGCCCTTCAGTGCTTCCCCTGGGTGGCTGCAAGGTTTTAAATGACGCAACAAGATAACGAATATTGTGAAAGTCGGAGAAGGAGCAAGTGCCGACCGGGCTGCCGCCATGAATTTTCCCCCATTCTTACGGAAAATTATGGAGGAAGGACAGTACACGGACGACCAAGTGTTCAATATGGATGAATCAGGGTTGTACTGGAAGAAATTGCCATCCAAGACCTTCGTAGACAAGTCTGCTAGCAAGTGTCGGGGAGGCAAAATGCAGAAGGAGCGCATCACAGTACAGTACTGTTCACCACCAATGCCTCAGGCACTGCTAAGCTGAAGTTGTCTGTGATCCACAAAGCCAGCAAGCCTCATGCATACAAGAATATGGACATGAGCAAGTTAAATGTCCACTGGCTAACCTCAGGGAAGGCGTGGATGTTCTCTGGTCTATCCCTCTCCTGGTTTGACAACTGTCTCATTCCTGATATCAAGAAATTCTGCGTGGAAATTAATGTGCCATTCAACATTTTCTTGCTCCTCAACAATGCACCAGGACACTCGCCCCTTTTGCTGGATCGCCACCCCAACGTAAAAGTGGTCTTCCTTCCCCCTAACACTACGTCGTTAATCCAGCCCATGGATCAGGAGTCGATTTGCAACATGAAGGCTGCTTTCTCCGCCAAGAAGTTTCGGCTCCTGAACGACTTCACCAACACCAAGGATGAACTGCAGAACCTAGAGTGGCACCGATAGCGAGAAACATGAACAAGATTTGGCGGACCATGAAGTGCAGGTCAAACAGTTCTGGAAGCTGTTTAATGTGAAGAAGGCTGTTGATTTCTTGGTGGAGGCATGGGGGCAGCTATCTGTGGCAACTATTCAGCACGCGTGGTGGCATGTGTTGGAGGGTATCCCAGGTGGGAGGCAGAGGCAAGCGGTGTCTGGTGAGGCTCAGTCTGTTGCTGTGGCATTGGAGAATGCAAGAGAGGCTGCGCAAAGTGTTAGAGCTGCAGGCTTCTCCAAGACCACCAACAACGACATCCTGGAGGTAATCAAGCAACCTGAGGTGACTGCTGACGAGATGTTGGAAGATGATGATGTCAGTGAGCAGCCAGGTGTTACAGAAGAACAAGAGCAGAAACTAACACATGCTGATGTGAAGGAAATCATCAAGTTTGCAGAGAGAATGAAGCTCCTCCTTGCCAAAGAACCAGTCAATCAACGCTGCGAAGTGTCGAATAACCATCTGTTGAAATACCAGGAGCCCTATGTGAAGCTGTATCAAGACCACATCAATGCTAGACGTCAACAAAACATCACCGAGTTCTTCACCCACCACAGCCAGCCCAAGTCAGTGATAGTGAGGGTATGGATTTCGAGGGGTTTGACGCGGAGGCCCTGCTAGCCTCTGTGGTGGATAGAGATACAGATGAGGGCCAATAATCTGCCCTCTGCCTCGGAACCAACCCCCCATCCCCATGTACCTTGCCATCTTTTCTACTAACGTAAGTGTTAAAAAACCTAATATTATTGATATTTCTCTTAAATATTAATTGTGTGTGCATACCATCATAAAATTAAGATATTTTTACTACAAGGTACAGTATTGTGTTGGTGATAACCAAAAAAGGGTAGTCTGGTGGTCAGCCGCCCAGTCTCTATTTCAATTAATCCCATATGTTCTGTTATTATATTTACGCGTTTTGCTTTATACGCGGACCTCCACGGGTTTAATTAACCTCGTAAAACCAGACAATACTGTATATATTTTTTCTATATCTATGATCATAAATTGCCAATAGTACGCAGGGCATGGATGATGAGTAAAAGCCCATGCACTGTTACAAGATAACCCCTCAAATCAAGTTACTTCAAATGTTCACAACCAAAGCATCAGCAGGTGTTCAGTTTTCTGGGTTAGGCAGTACAGTACTGCCACTAAGGCAACAATGAAGAACAGATTTCATAGAGAGCCATGGTCAGCTATACAAGAGGAGGAAGGGTGTGACTATACATTCCTGTGCAGAAACCAGAGTCTTGTAAAAATTTATGGCTTCTGTGTCAATTATTTTGATAAATCAGTTAGTAACAGAGATCGTTCACAGTCTACAGCACCAAAATCAATTCCAAGAAGTTCTTCTAAAAGTAAAAAAACATGAGTAACAACTTCAACTGTCAGAGCTAAAATGGACATATACCTGACATTATAGTTGCTGGAATCCTTTAGATGAGTTGAAAACCATTAAGAACATATTTGCAACATTCCTTACAAACAAACAGCTTTCTTCTCCACCATCATCAGTGGAAAGTGAAATATTATTCATCAATGGTGGTAATGTATACAC
>NW_024743371.1:0-10434 GCF_018991925.1 Homarus americanus | reverse complement strand
GCATTATCCCAGTCAATGCAATGCTTGTTATCCCTCAAATGAACAAACAGCGCATTGGATTCCTGGCCTGTCCTAACACTGTATTTGTGTTGTTTAATTCTAGTTGCAAGATCTTTACCTGTCTGGCCTAAGTAAAACATATTACATTCCTTGCAAGGAACTTTATAAATGCAACCAATTGTGTTGTTGGGGGAGTTCTTGATTAACATTTGTTTAATAATGCATGAGTTTTTAAATGCCACATTGACGTTCCAGGTTTTTAGTTGTGAAGGAATGTGTGAGAAATTTTGTGGACCTGGTCTCACCCCCTCTGTATACATACACCTTGGTCTGTATTTCTCTTTAGTCTGTACTCACCTCTGAAGATGTGAATTACACGAAAGGCTGGGGAACTTCTGTGTTTTCTTTTCTTTTCCTTGTATATATATATATATATATATATATATATATATATATATATATATATATATATATATATATATATATATATATATATATATAGGCATATTTATGAGCTTAGAATATGTTGCAGCATCACATAAAAGGTCATTCATTTTAGAAATATAATCATCTTTGTTTAAAATCACTACTGTGTTGGCTTTATCTGCTTTAGTGACATGTAGATCCTTATTTTTCTTAAGGGCTTGGATTGCTTTGGTGGTCCTTATTTGGGGCAAAAAACAAAATTTGCCAGTTTTTTGTCACAGACCCTGGCAAAAGTTTCCATTTGGGGTAGAAACATTGCCTGTAAAATATTTTTTAAATATCTTAATAATTAAAGGTTGCTCAAGTCAAATGAAATTTAACAATATTATGCCTATGCTTAATGTTCATAACACATCATTTCCTAGCCCCCAAGCCTGGGCCCCCCCCCACTTAGTCTAACTAGGTATTAGCTGCTCAAGGCAGGGGTCGCATGAGGACCAGTCTCACTCTTTGTTGCCCAGTAAGGTCTGCTTGAGGGCATTAGGGAATGATTTCCTGTGGTCAGCAACTGCCTGCAATAGATACTGCAGTTGCTGTTCGTCCTTGGTGATGCGGCCTGAGAAATCTTGGACTAAGGCTACTCCTCTTTCTGCATGATCATTGATCACAGACAAAGCTTGTACACTGGCTTTTGCATTTTGGAAGCCAGGATCATCTTTCCACTGTTCTACTGGGAGGGTCAGGAAATCTGTATTCAAGTTGAGCTTTTTGAAAAATGACTTTGTGTTCTTTGTCGTGAAATCATATAGGTTCTTCACTTGGAGTGTGTCTGGATTGATTGTAACTCGTTTGACATGCTTTTCTTCTCCAATAACGATGTCCATAGCTTCCAACATGCGGTCCTTCACTGCTGGGAGAACATCGTCATCAAAGAAGGCCAATGCAACCAACTCTTCTGACAAGTACCAGAGGTGTCTCATCATTTTGTGGAAAGTTGCCTTTGATATGGCATCGCTGATGGTACTGTAGTCTTGTAGAGCTTTAAGTAACATCAGATCTCCTTTTGGTGCCTTTGCAGCAAGTGGAGCAGTTGTCCAAGCCTTCACATATATTCGGGCAAAGAAAATGCACAAATCTCTTAGTCCTCTGTTCTCCTTTGGAGTAAGCTTAAACTGAGAACGGAATAACCACACTTTGAAGGAATAAATGGTCTTTGCCATCCATCGTGCTTGGTGCATTGCACCAGGAGCAGAAAATCGTACTCCCCGAGAAGGTGATGTGCCAAGGAAGATGGAGGCCAGCTCTAGCAGCTCTCGATAATCATCTCGAAGCTGTGTCTCCAATAGAGCCTTCTCAATGAAGTTGGTTAGATCGTCCCTAACAGCTCTGACCGATTCTTCTGCCAGATCGTCGGTGGAGGAGTCTTCAAACTTCTGCTTGTCAATTTGTTCCCATTTGGCTTGGAATCTTCGGAACAGCTGTATGTCAGGAGCAGCTGAGTGCCCCATTACAGCTTCAAAAGCAGCTCCAGCTACAAGTTCTAGTACATGGTGGCGGCAGGCAAAATATAGCAAATCACGACCCAGCAACTGCTCAATTTTGACACACGCACCCTTGTGGTGACCAGTATTTGAGCTTGTTGTATCAAAACACATGCCATGCACGATGTCTGCAATGTGCCATTGCTGCAAAACGTTCACAACAGCTTTTGCTTGTTCATCACCAGTACCAGAGGGAAGTTTTGGAACAGCAAGAAGTTGGGAGGTGCCATTGCCTGAGACAAGAACTGGGAGTCTGTCAACATGGCCCCCATGCCCCGTCAAATCAGGCATCAATTTACCCTCCCAGTGAACAATTAAAACTGACTCTGGTTTGAAGTTTGAAAGGATTTCAGCTGCCCTGCTACTGCGATGATGCTGACGTTTCCTCCTGATGCTTGATCGATTCAGAATCAATTCACTGACATCATGGCCCAGACTCCGAGCAGTTTGGGTGACAATGTGCATGGCCATTCTATGAGGACTTGGTCCGATCTAATGCTGCAGAAAGTTCTGGAGTTAGAACTTCTTTTCGCCCACGCTTCTTGACAGTAGGTGGAGTTTGAAGTGCTGATGGGCCAGGAACTGGGTTGGATTCCTCAGAAGAAGACGTACTACTGCTGTCCAAGACAACGATGGCCTGGCATTTTTTGGCTTCTTCCTCTGCACTGTCTGCAGCCAACTTCCTTTTCATTGCTTTCTTGAGAGTTTTTTCTCGTCGTTTCTGTCTTTTCAGGAATACTTTGTCAAGAGATGACATTGCCCCACGACGCCCTTTTTCTCGTTGCGCTATTAAGAAATCCTTATCCTCCTGAACTGTCATCATATTCAAAGCATTCACATGTGCAATGTCAAAGAGATCTTCAAATGTATCAGTGAACTCTTTCTCTTTCTGCTTTTGAGTTTCTGTCTTTCTTGAAGAGTTCTTTTTCAAACTATTCCACTTGTCAAACATTTTTTGCACTTGATTCACGCAATCTGGTTTGTGGTGTGTGGGAATGTTTGCTTTTGTTCAAAATTGAAGAACTTTGTCTGACTTCCCCAGCTGCCACTCTGATGGTTTTTTCTGTATGCGATGCAGGCTTAAAAAATACTGTAAAACTTGCCTGTTTGAAGGTAACGTAGCCCCTGTAAAGTCATCACATAATGTCTTTATCAAATACACATTTTCTCATGTTTTTAAACCTGCATTAGCCATCTTGAGCTGACGAATAAAGAAATTAACTATTAATATAAATTAATAATGAGAATACTCTGCAGAACTGTTTCTAATTTCCCCAATCATCAATCACGACCAGCAAAAAGTCACCACAATCGTGCCAAATGCGACGCACTAGTGGTGGGCGTAATCGGCTACAAAGTAATCGACTACATCGATTGATATCGATTACTTAATTTTTGACAGCTTTGAGCAACCTCTAAATATTAATATATTTAAGAATAACTCTACACACAGGGTGTGTGGTAAAAAATTCCAAAGTTGAAAAATAAGGACCACCCTAATATATATATATATATATATATATATATATATATATATATATATATATATATATATATATATATATATATATATATATATATATATATATATATATATACACCCACACACACACAAGTTGCGCGTGATCCAGGTATATGCTGATAACCACAAGGAAAGAAGAAAACACGAAGTTCCCAAGCGCTTTCGTGTAATTCACATGTTCAGGAGCGAGTACTAGGGGGCAGTGAAATTTTGCTCAAAGCTGCACTCTTCAGGCATTGTTCCTTATACATATCTAAGACTCCATGCCAAATTTGAAGCTGATATGTCGAGGTTTAGTCTGCCGCATTTTCTACTGAAATTTTTAAATTTACCTACAGTACTAGCCAAACAGCCGCTGTGGCGGTGCAATGTTCTGTTCAGTGTTTATCAACTTTTTTTTCATATCTCTTATTTCATTTAAGTTGTCTTGTTGCAGATGAGTATGGTGCTATGTCTATATTGATTGTCTATATTGATTATCAGGGCTCTGACAGACACCAGTTCACAGAACCGGACAAGACTCCCTACACTGGCTGCCGCTTGTGACCGATACTTGATTAGTGATTATGCTGGAGCTGCCATTGCTACTGCCACCTTAACTGACTATGGCATTATCACAAAGGATGACAAGAGTCAGGTTATTGGACCACATAAACTGCGGGATGCGAGACAAAAATACCGATTTAAGAGGCAAGAAATTGAGATGGCTAGTTTAAATAATTTGACGTCACTCTATTTTGATGGTAAGAAGACCGCCACTCGTGTGATGATAAAGAATGAGAAGACCGAGAAATGGAGTTCGAGGATGATGGTGAAAGATCATTATGTCATCGTGGTTGAGCCTGGCAATGAATATCTCACACATATGACTCCCAAGACTGGACACGGAAAGCAGATTGCCAAAACTATTCACGAGTTTCTGGTGGAGAAAAATCTAACCCAGCAGCCCATTGTGTGTGTTGGTTGTGATGGAACCAATGTAAATGTAGGATCAGAAAATGGAGTCATTCATCATCTTGAAATGTTACTTGGTCACCCGCTCCATTATTTCATATGTTAGCTTCACGGAAATGAGCTGCCTTTCCGCGCAGTTTTTTATCACTATGATGGTAAACCAAGTGGTTCTGAGCATTGGCGTGGTCCCATTGGAAAGCAGATCAAGGAGTCTTTGTCTGAGCTTCCAGTTGTCGCCTTCCAGCCAGTCAGTTTCCCTGATTTCCCTGTGTTTAATGATGAAGTGGAGAAAGATCTGTCCTGGGATCAGAAATACCTGTATAGGATTTGTAAAGGAGTTATCACAGGTGTTGTTGAAGATGACTTGGCTGCTATTGAGCCAGGTCCTCCCTGTGTGTCAAGGTGGAACACCTTATGGAGTAGAATCCTCAGGTTGTATGTAGCAACATCAAGACCCAGCCATGAGTTGAAAAGAATTGTCATTACAATAATAAAGTTCAGTGCTCCAATGTGGTTTTACATCAAGATACACCCTTACGTAACACACGGCTCAAGGAACGTATTCCAGTCCCTGCTATATATGAAACACCTGAATAGTGAGGAGGAGACGATAGTGAAGAAGGCTGTCCAGAGAAATGCATACTTCGCCCACACAGATCAACTTCTTCTTGGTATGTGTGCAGAGGAGGACATGACTGTTAGAGAAAAAGCTGTCTCAATGATAAGAAAAATTAGAGAGGAGAATCAGCAAAAGGAAGAATGCACTGGCAGATCTGAAGAGGAGGAGGAAGATTCTGATGCTGCTGTTGACGAGAATTTGTTAAACTATACTGATGAGGAGGGTAAAGATGGAGATGGGAATGAGGATGTGCCTCCTGTAGTCAACATGAGAAAGGTGGTGACTCCGAAACTAAAGTGGCAAGCAAAAACTATCATTCCATGATTAACTGGAGGAATGAACTCAAGACTGAGCCTCCTTACATTGCTTCTCTGTCAAATCTACAGGTTAATGACATTCTTGAGACACCATTAGTGGTGCCCAAGTGGCCAAACAGCACTCAGGCGGTCGAGAGAGGCATAAAAGTGATGACTGAAGCTTGCACTGAAGTGACGGGATACGAATCGAGATATGGATATATTAGGCAAAGATTATTGTCTAGGAAAATGATGCCAAGGTTCCGCACAAAAAAGAATTTCAATATGAACTTGTAATGATTTTCTATACGGTGTACCTGTAAAATAACATGTGAATTAAATCGATGTCACCCATGTAAAATTTATCATTATCCTGGAAAACATTAAATGACACCTAATTTTTGGTATACACTAAAAGTTGACAAAGTCGTTCGCGATGCGGCAGGGTAAGTATGCATGAAATGGCATGAAATTTTGCACAGGTGTTTGTTACAGCCATACAAACGATGCCTGAAAAGTGCAGCCTGCAACTCAAATAAAAGTGTTTTTTCCCTGCCCCCTAATATATATATATATGTATATATATATGTATATATATATATATATATATATATATATATATATATATGTATATATATATGTATATATATATGTGTATATATATATGTATATATATATATATATATATATATATATATCACACACACTATATATATATATATATATATATATATATATATATATATATATATATATATATATATATATATATATATATATATATATATATATATATATATATATATATATATATATATATATATATATATATATATATATATATATATATATAAATATATATATATTTTTTTTTTTTTGGAAGAAATTGTTAAAAACTTTAAATAAGCTTTTTTTATTTTCTACAATGAGGTAAATATTGAGGTTTAAATAGAGCCTAAATTTATGTTTTACCATATAACCTGCGCTTCATAATGTTCCATTCACACATTGTCTTAGTAACAGATGCTATCAAAGTGGATTTGTAAGAAAATTATTGAAGACGTTAAATATATTTTGTTTTACTTAAGCAGTGTTTGAATACATTTCATAATGTTCGCTATTATAAACTTTAAATAGACCTTTTTTTTATTTTTTACTATGGGAGGAGATTGTTCGTTGTGGGTTTTTTCCGGTGGGGTTTTTGTCCGGTAGGGTGGGGTTTATGTCCGGTGGGATTTTTGTGTGTTGGGGTTTTTGTCCGTTGTGGTTTTTGTCCGGTGGGGATTTTGTCCGTATCCCGTTTAATGAGACTAGATTCTGTAATGTTCCTACTGGCGATTGAATTACAATGTAATATTGAGGAGGCATTATCCCAGTCAATGCAATGCTTATTATCTCTCATATGAATGAACAAGGCATTGGATTCCTGGCCTGTTCTTAATTAACGTTTGTTTAATTAACATTTGTTTTATAGTGCATGTATTATTAAATGTTACATTTACATTCCAGGTTTTCAGTTTTAGAGGATTCTAAGATAAATTTTTTTTAAATTCTTACTGTCATGAGGAGGTTCTGGATCAGTTCTATAAAAAGATTTCTTAGCGATGTTAAGGCATTTGTCTATAAAAGAACTAGACTATTTTAAGTTCAATCCAATATTTGAGATATATTTATATTCCTCATCTATGAATTCCTGACTGCATATTCGTAGAGCATGTAAAAACATTGACCAGAAAACTGACTGTTTGACTATTATGGTGGACAGAATAATAATGAATAAAAGAACACACATTAGTAGGTTTCCTATAAATATTGAACTTAAAGGTGTTACCTACGCTGTAGATCACAGAGTCTAAGAATGGTAATTTGCAGTCACTTTCTATTTCCACAGTGAATTTGATCGAGGGGGCTAAGTTAAGTGGTGGTAGAAAGGGTTTTAAGTCCTCATATTAGATCAACTACATATATAAACCAAACTGCTCATTTTGCCTAATTCGTTTAATGGGCTCCTAACTTAAGTTGGCTTGGTTGGCTTGATTAATGTTAATTTAGGAATCCATCTCATGAACTGGGCAAAATGATTGCTAAGTTTATGAACTGGGCAATTTCATAGAGAAAGGTAAGGGATCGACTGTTAAGTAATTGGATGGTGGCTATGGTTAGCTCCTCGAGGGAGTTGTTGGTATGATTTCACGGATCTTAAACATTTAGATGCTCGATTATGGGAATGTGTAACACAAGGGCAAAAAAAATATTAATTCAGGATGTAAATAAATTAAGTATGTAAACGTAAAAATACGATGACAGAACAAACAGATTGAAAATACCCTTGAAATGTTTACTATGTAAATAACAACGGTACTAGAAATAAAATTAAAACAAAATTAAAACAATTGTGTATACAGGTAGGCTATATATATTCGTATTCACAGAATCTTTGGGTAATGTAAATTCACGATACTTTCCGACTGAATATCTAAGTAAAGGGCCAAAAATATTTCATATTGATGAAACAGTCAAGAAAAGTGAAGGGGTAGCTGTCTTTTATATGGATTGTTTGAAGTTTTATATAAAACAAATAATTTAAACAAAAGAGAAACAGTCTTTTAGTCTAAAAGATAAATTTTGGCCATTAATTTTCAATAAAAAACTATGGCCAGACTGACGTTACGTATTATTTTGTGCATTTGCAGGTGTACCCTTGTTTTTTTCCTGTGTACTTTAAGTAATGAGTTCTTATTATCTAACGTGATGTTAAAAACACCTTGCAATGTTCCCAGTAAGGAGAAAAATTAATCCTTACCCATTATCTTCAGAAACAACTAAAAGCCTGTTCATACACAAATGCCTCTTACAGACTCGACCTTTTACCGTTATCCCCCAGCGCTCAAGATAGGCGAAGTAAACGTGTTGATTAACATACGAGTATACCATTGGTAAACACACGTCAAGTGGTGTGCTACATATAGTCGGAATGCCTGGGTACACTGAGAGGAATTTTCTCTTGCACCAAAAGAGGCAAAGGGAAGCATGATACAGCAAAACTGACACCTTGACCCTCTCTCTCTCTCTCTGTCAACGTCGCCTATAACTTGTCTCACTTCTTAATAGGTAAGCTGGACAGATATATGAGTGATAAGGGTTGTATGTAAAACAGGGATGCCTAGTAGGGGCCAATAGGCTCAATGCAGTTTCCGTCACTATAATGTTCTTCTGTGAAGGCGAATGCATATAAATGAGAGGAAACCATTAAACTTGAGCTTTTGCATAATTGTTCAAAGGTATTTACAGATTCACAAATACAGGTACATCTTTTGCTCTTAAGCCATTTTATGTGCATGTGTAGGACAATTAAAAATGGCAAGAATGCATGCTAAATCGACTAGATACGAAAATAACTATAAAGAATACGCATGTTTTATTTTGGGGGTTAGCCCATCAGGGCACAGTTCAATGACCCACATCAGGGCCTTGGGGTCGGAAAAAAATACAAAATTAAAACAATATATATATATATATAAAAATATTAAATGAAATATAATAATAATAATAATAATAATAATAATCATAATAATAATAATAATAATAATAATAATAATAATAATAATAATAAAAATAATAATAATAATGATAAAAATAATAATGATAATAATAATAATGATAATAATAATAATGATAAAAATAATAATGATAAAAATAATAATGATAAAAATAATAATGATAAAAATAATAATGATAGAAATAATAATGATAAAAATAATAATGATAAAAATAATAATAATAAAAATAATAATAATAAAGGACCACAAATAAGTACAAAAAATAAACAAAAGATCAATAGTGAGAAACGATATACAGCATGTATGTTGTGTTGTCAAAGTAAGAGAAACAATTGAAACCATGCAATTGTGTGTAAATGAGGTAGAAATTCAGATCAGCAACCTGGGACTTGGTTAAAATTTTTGTGATGCCATATGGCAGCAGGGCCTACCATTAGACAATACATTACCTGTATGTTTCCAATATCTTCCCAGGCGGTAGTACCTCCTTGTTTGATAGCTGCCTAATACCTACAGGTACAACCTGGTATTGGCTCATATATTAGTATACATATAGAAAATAATATGAGATTATAGATAAATTGAGAGGAAAACGCATTTTTTTTTACTTTCACCTGGGATTGGCTTACATTCTCGTCATCAACCTTAAGTGCTAAGAGAGAAACTAAAGTTGTACAAAGCAGAAGGTTTATTGATAGAACATAAAATATTCTGTAAGCTGTACAAAGAAGCAGATGGAAAATAAATTCATGCAGGCTCTGAAACCCAGTAACAAAGAGGGAATACAAGTTATAGATTTAATCACGAATATCTAAGCACCTAGTGTTGTTGACCTTGATGGAGAAAGAGCAGTGACAGCGCCTCAACAAAAACGAGTCAGGTATGGAGTGAAGGAATGCCTTATTGACAAATCAAAGCACTTTTAATATTTCGCCCATGCAAATTTATAAGTCAAATGTGTTTGGTGAAAATTGATTATCACAAACCATTAATTGTGATCATAAGAGACAATGTGATACGAATATGAAAACCACGCTGGTGCTAAATTAATGTTGAACAATAGAAAAAGCTTACTATTTTATATCAGGAATTCACAACACACATGAATTTAACTATAAATAAAACTTACTGGTTAAATATAAATCGGATCTCTGAAGTTTCGACTGTATTTCAAATCATCTTCAGGGATACTAACACAATGTGCACTCAAACAAAACTATACACTTTTTTTGGGGGGGGGGGGCGGGGGGGAGGGCGTAAGTCTTGTAACCACTCACCTGACTCCAGATAAAAATAAATCAATACTTTACCATCGTCAAAATGACATGACCTACCAAGATGTAGGCCTAACTAGGTTGGTTTCACTTCACCAGTTTCAACCAACAATTTTATTTATTTGTAATTTATTTAATCATCGCATTTATTCTTTCTTTCTAGGATTAACCTTTTTCATGCTTATTCAAATATTAGTGTAAATTTTAACCTTTTACATTCACATATCTCTATAGCCAACAGA